>NW_016690395.1:288927-395585 GCF_001604755.1 Lepidothrix coronata
AGAAAAAGTTTGGTTTGTTACTTCTTTATGACTTAAACCAACTTTTCTCTACAACTGACAGTCTTATTTGCTGGTGACAAAACAGCACCCAGCACAACACATTCTTCCTAGAAATGCTGTTGGAATGTTAACTGCACAGACAGTGGATGGCGTGTCCTTTGACACCTGAACTTGCATAATTACTGTGACTATTGAGGTAAAACACTGGGTGCCCTGGCAGCCATGCACATGTGCAAAATATCTGCTGCACTCACGTGGTCATGAGCACAGGCTCAGTCACAGCACATGTTAAAAAAGAAAAAGTAATACTTGGGGGCACTTTTCTCCATGTAATTTCTGGTAACTTTGCTTAATTTCTGCCATCCAAACTAGCATATTTTGAAATGGAAAAAATTCTCCTCCACTAACATTTGCACATGAAAGCATCAGACCTGCAGGACATTTTTCCTGCCTGAACAAGAAACCTGCATGTTTTAATTTTATGTTAATTTTCAGAATATGACAGGCAATCTTTAAGAAACATTCAAAAAAGCATTCCACTCTCTTACAGCATTGCATTTAATTATACCAGTAGACAAACAAAGGGTCTGTTTAGTGATTAGGGACTATAGTCAGCTAGTCAATGACTTCTAACACTGAGTTGTAACTCATGGCAACAGGGAGACAGAGAAGACAGCAGACTATCTTGCTATTCAGGATCAGAAGAAACAGAACTGCAGAGGGATGAAAAAAAATAAAAAAAACAAAACCAAAAAAAACCCACCAGAACAGTAATGAACCTGTCAGAAAGCACAATTGGATCACTGCAATGATAGTTTTATATCGCGAAGCTTACTGTTCCCCCACAGCCTTTGTGCTCCTGCTTTTACTTTATGCCTTAAATTTTTGCCTAAGGACCATTTCAGTTTAGCTACTTTATTTCAGTTTTGGAGCTCTGAATCTTCTTTTCCTATTAATCATTAAAAAAAAAAAGGGGAGGGTGGAGGGGAGTAAATACCCTTACCGACTGAACAATTGACCGGGCATCCTCCTCACTGCAACAAAATGGGCTGCCACTCACCAGAACATTTGTGCTGAAAAATTAAATTAAAAACATGCTTTATCAATCAGTGGAAAAAAAGCCACACACAATTAAGTACTTATGGAAAAAAAAAAACATCTTCACATAGAGAGCTCAGAACTGTGTATCTGCAAGAAATCTGCAAGCTAAAAACACAAAGTAACCAGTAATGCTCAAAGGAACAGGCGTGTGGAAGGGTTCATTGTTCCTTTGGGTTTGAGGGGGGTTTTAGGCTCTATGTTCTACATTAGTGCAAGCAGTACTCACACTCAATGCTTCTGGCTGCTAACTTGGGTACAGTTCAGAGGACCACAGTGAAGAAACCAAATCCCCCCAAAAAGTCAGCAGAGATAAGCTGGCACTTCCTGAGGCAGCTGAAGAACACCTAGATGGCCAGCACAGATGATGTGAATATCCCCCATCTCTTATGCCTTGAAGGATGGACAGATTCTGTGGCAGGTCACAGAAGTAACAGCAGGTTACTTCAGTAACCTGTCTGCAGTATCTAACAGGAAGGAAAAGCAGGCCAAAATTCTACTCCTACATAAAACAGGAGATACCTGTAGTACTTCCAGACAGCAGACAAACTCTGGGGCCAAATCCCTTGAAGAAATGTTTCCCTATGAATCTGTATCCTTTCACACAGAAAGTGAGTTTGGTCATGAGTTTTTAATGTCCTACAGAGTGAACTGCAAGAACTTCAATTACTCAAAGTAAGACTGCAATTTTAATTTTTTTTTTTAATTTTATCAACATGAAGTTCAAAGTGCCTCTTAAATGATAAAGACCAAAATTTGAATATTATCCTACAGTATTCTTGCTGTGCAAAAGTAAAATTAACAACCTGTCCAACTGCTAAGGTGTTGGGCAATTGCTGGACAATCAACTCCAAGAAAGAGAGAAAGTCACATTTCTCCAAAGCAGAAGACAACAATAACTACCTGAGAACAGCTTTTCCCACAGCCTTTGCCCTCTGGTTTAGCCAATGACAATCTACAGTCCTTGGAAAGCACCAGCCCTACTTTTCAGGGTCTCTAGTGCCAGAACTGCCAATGCAAACCAGTCCAGAGAGTTTAATAAAGTCCATTTTAATTCAGACCAGGCCAAAGACTAGTAAAGAACAATAGTTTGGTTCTCTCACTCCAGAGAGCAACTAAAAAATATGGAATGCTAAGCTGCCAAAGAATTTTGCAACAGAGCAGTGCAGCAGTGAAGGACAGAATAAACAGTGACAAGAGGACTGGTATAGGATACCAAGATTCCCCCCAAATGATCCCGAACGAACACTCTGGGGCCATTCCTCAAAAGCCAAAGTAATCTATGCCACTTTTACGTAATGCCACTTACCAGTAAATCATCATCATACAAGGTGCAATTAATCAGTCATGCTCTATTATCAATTAATTATCAATCAAACCCATGAGTATTCCTGTTATCTCAAACAAAAAAAAAAAATTAAGCAGTTCATGGACAGCTGCAACATGTTGAATAGCACCAGTACCAGCACAACACAAAGAGCAAGAGACACGACTGGATACTTACCAATTAATAGTACCTCCATCAGCTTTTTTATGAAGCAAAGCTTTCCAGTGTTCATGGGTGGATTTAATAATTTCAGCAGCAAAATCCTAGTTTACATGAAGGAAAGTTTTATGAATTAAACTGTTAGTTAACAGAAAAAAAGCCACAGAACTAGTTTATTAAAACATACTATTTCATGTGGTATTATAAGGGGCCTCCTTTGAGGCCTCATTAAATTTCTGGAGAATATAACATCCTTTTTATGAAAAGAAACAAACTTCACTATCTTTCAAATATACTGGCTACATATTCAGAAGTTCCCTCAGTCCTCAGCCAGAAAATATGAATGGTGCATGAAAGAAATGAAATCAGCACTAGATGCTAAGCAGACCCCTACTGCTGCAGAAAGCTGTACCAGGTCCTAAATGGGACAAAGTGTGTGAGCTATGACTCTGCTGCTACATGTGAGCGTCAGGGTCAGAATTAGGGTTTCCCCTCCAGTAACAAAATTTGCATTTACTTCATTAATTGCCCAATCGTATACTTAAGCATTTGCAAGAACGTAACATGTCAGCTGCTTAACAGTTTCTGTTTGTTTGAAACAAGACTAAGCTTAAAAAAAAAATAAAGTAAAATAAGCCCTCAGTATGCAGATGATGATAGCTAGACTGGCTTGCAAAAAAAGCTGCCAACAGAACATTCACATTTCCTAACAAGGAGTGACTTGGAAAAGTGCCACTGGAACATTGTGAACTTCATCAGAGCTGCTGGAGCACAGCCACAACCGCCTGGCCACATCCTGGGTCTCTAGAAATGCTTGAGAATTATTCAAGTGCTCCAAACCAGCTATCTCAGGGCATTTAGTGCCTCCAGGCTGAACTCCAATGGCCTGACAGGGGATATGCCGTTCAACTGTGGCTACAGAGCCACACTCTGCTTACAGCACAGAAAATCTCTAAGACCTGTTCTGGGAGAACAGAGGAGAGGTCAGGTTATCAAACCTTACAACTCCACACTTGATTGATTTTAAAGACAGTTTTAGTGCAGAAGGGAGTCAGGGCATCTCTTTAACCAGCCAAAACATGTAAAGTTGCCTGTGCTAGTTAGAAGACATTATATAACTTAGCACCCTGCAAGGTGAACTAGCTGACACATGGACATCATTCATTAGAAACCTGTGATTCTTTGCCAAGAATAATCTACAGAGTGTGTAATATACAAGTTGCAAAGCAATTTTACTGAAATCACATCCAATTTCCTCTGGAAAAATCCAGGTATTTTCTTCAACAAGGTCTACTCCTGGGTCCACTCCCCTTTCAAACACCAGCCATTTTAACTGTAGGTAGTTTAAAAAGCCATTCATATTTTCTAAAAAAAAAAAAAAGGGGAAATATTTTTTCAGCCTTCAAGCCAAACAGTTCAAATGTTTCTACACACAATTACCAGGAAAAAGTATATCTTGAGAAAATACCTAATATGAAAAAATCTGCAACCCATTGTCTGCATAGCCTTAATAAAAGTCAGAAATATTATCAAACAGGACTGAAAAAACACCTGAAAAGACAATCTGTTCATTACTCTGACAGAATGAAAAATGCCTTAAAAAACACCTACAAACAACACAGATATGTGTGTAAGTCTCGTCAGTATTAGGACAATATTTTTTGCAGAATTCCTTTAATGACCTATGCATTTTCCCTGAATAAAATGGACAGCAGCAAATATTATTTAATCATAGCCTAATAAATTGTATTCAGAAGTCCCTCATATCAAAATTCTTTTCATTAAACCTCTTCCTTCACAATTCCAAAAATTCTAGGAGGTATTATAGAGGCCACATGACAGAATGATGCATCTTTGATTTTGCATTATCTTTACCTTGTCTTTAAATTCTCCATTAAAAGCAAAATGATTTTCTGGTTTATCATCAGGGACTTTATATAATCGGAACCAGTCAACTGTAGCCTCAAGGTAACCCGGTTTGTGCTTCTTGACATCATCAATATCTGTAGGTTAAAAAGGAAAAAAAAAAAAAGACTGGATCATTTTTAATCATTTTTAATCATAGGTTTTGTAACATTCATTTTTTAAAATTTCCTAGAAGATCTGCAAGCAATTTGATTGCACTGAGCACTTTCAAAGTCATTGGGGAACTTCACTTTATTACATTTGCTGCCCAGAGTTGAATATCTTATGATTTCACAACCACACTAAGCAGGTAAACCAGTTGCCTCCTGACATTCGTTAATTAAGACCCAAAGGGACCATGAATAAAAGGACCGTATTTGTGACAGGAGAAGAAGAAAATTCCATATTTATAGACTTTCATCTTAGTAGGTATCTCTTGCAATATTTAGATTATTCACTGAGGTAATTTTTTTCCCCAGCAACTGCAAGGGCTACAAGCATTTTTTGGTAATGAAAGAATAGCTAGTAAAAACGATTTCAACACATGGATTTTTAAACTAGCGCCTCAAAACAAAATACAGGCATGACTTCTCAAAGTTGTATTAAAGGCATCCCTTTGCTCTTCTGAATTTATGACTTCCAAATTCAGCCCCTTCAATAAAAGACAGATATGTGCCAGGAGCACTAAACACTAACTTTACTGATAACGCCTTGGTATCTGCATATGATAAGCACATCACAATGATAAGCAAGTCTACCTCTACCTCTATAATCCCAATGTGCAAACAGGACACAAAGGGGAACGTATGCCATTTGTGGGACACCCTTGTGAGGCAGAGATGAACACTGCCACAGTGTGTACACAGAGATTAAACACTCACATAGTAATTCTGCTTGAAGACTACACTGCTGTATCAAAGATGCAGCTCGTGATCTTAAATGCTTACTTGCAATGGGGTGGTCCTATTAACCCATGGGCAAATTAATTCTCTGTCAATATGTTTACGTGGTAAGGCCTTCAATACTTTTCTAATTGATTTTTATACAATAAAGGATTTTGTCCTTTCCAGAAACCAAGTACTTTGTATCTGGTGTAATCTTTCTATTTCCCTTTTACAGTCACTTCTGAGGGAAATGGGAGCTGACTTTTTATTGCTGTAGTCTTCCAGTTATTTCATAACTTCGCTCCGCTCAGGCCACCTTCCATAGTGTTACTCTCCTTCTCTACCGTTTTGCAGGTCACTCACTCATGTCTCCCTTCCTTATTCCCTCTTGCTCTCTCTCAATACTGCTTGGCTACTTCATTCTCTTCTCCCATAGATATGCCTCATTTAATGACATCTGCTGATTAGCAGTGATTCCTGATAAGATACTCTTCTGTCTACCCAGTCCTAAAAAACAGATTTTCAGAGTTGTTTAGTCCATGGAATTGACACCTACTCATGTGCTTTCCATCTTGAAGTGCCTAAATGTCTTTTCAAAATTTCATCGTGAACCTGAACAAAAACATTAAAGTATTTCTAAAGAGAGTAGTAAGAGACGAGGAAAGGTCTTGTGCTACAGACCATTCAATTCTCAGTAAACCACCATAAGAGATGACATGTGGACTGAACAGCCAGGCCAAACCTCTGTGCGAAGATATGCTGAGTATTCATAAGCATCTGACAGATGCCACTCCCAAATTCCACTGCATTACACACTACCCAGAGAATAAAGCATAAAACCTTGAAGAACCCCATGTAAATTTTTGCTTTTGCACACACTTAATAGGGCTACATGTTTACGGACTTCGAGTAAAACACATTTTGAACTTGGCTGCTGGCCATCTGTCTATAGGAGATTAGGGAGTTGCATTGGCAGAATCCCAGAAAAAAAGCAAGAGCACGTAAGGCTGTGCTAGAGGCAGGTCTTCTAGCTGGAATACGTGTTTAAGAGCACAAGAGGCATTTCACTAGGATGGGTGGGCAAGACCAACCAGAAGGAATGATTTAGAAAAGGGTGGGATCTTAGCTGGAGCCAGAATGCTTCATCTGGGCACTAAAAAAACTGCAGCTTCAAATCGGTTTCAGGGCTCCAGTGTATCTTCCTGTTCTCACCAAGCAAAAGAATATCCCTCCTTCAACTTGAATCCTTGTCATCTCCTCCTCTTTTGAGGTCTGAATTCACAATTTATAGCACTTGTTGAAGAGACAGTATCTCCTCAAGTCTGTAAAGCAAACCAGGCTGCTGCAGCAATGTCCTTGGCTCCCAGCAGTGGACAAACTCCAGATCTCTGTCTCCAGACACTACTTAAATTCGAGCATGCTTTCTCACACTGCTGCTCCTTTTTTCTGGTTCCCGTTCCAGCAAATCTCTCTCCTAACTCTGCTTCTCCATTCCCCCTACTTGGATATTTGCTTCCCATTCCCATAAAAACTGTTCATCAAAAATGCTTTACTGTCTACTAACTGACACTTGGTCCTTCTCAACTATTGTCCCTTATTTATAAGTTTTATTTAAATTTCTTTAAAGGACTTAAAGACTAGGATAGGCTTTGGGACAGACTTTACTTCCTTATGATAGGGATGACCATCTTCATGGATAGAATTATCTCTCTGAATTTCACGTTCCCTCTTACCAGAAAATACCTTGCCTAGGTAAAATGACTAAACAGAATCAGGCTACAGCATTATATGGCTGCTGAATACTGTCTTTGAGGACTTAAGAAGACAGGCATTGGCTGCTTTTATTTCCTTGGTTCCTGGCAAGTTATTCTCCTTCATCCCTGTGCTTCACTTCACTACTCTATACTATAAAGGACAGCTACTGAGCATCAAATGAAGCTTAAATGCTTGAGGAAAAAAAAAAGACCCAAAACATCTGTATTATAGTGGGAGTTGACGGCAAGAAACAGAATAAAGTGCAACAATGCAATAAAACAAACAAACAAAAAAATTGATCCTGTTGCTGTGGAGTCAGCACATAGTACAAAATATAAGGAAAACAGTAGCTCTTGCATCACTCAACAGCCACCTGATCAGTTCATTAAAAGTCACCACAGAAAAACTTTAAAGACATCTCATCTTCCACTCTGAAATCCAAACAGCCTTTTTGGGACATCAGGAGGAAAAGGAGAAAAACATACTTAGAAAACAGAAGAGCAAGCAAAGAAAGGTGAAATAAAAGATCACAATAAGCAGTACCATGATTTACCACACTAATATCTATAGAAGATAGCTGCAAATTATTTTAATTAAAAAAAAAAACAAAAACAACTTAGATGTCGTTTCTACAGCAAACACTGTTAAGACACTTTTTTCTGACCCTGCTTACCTTCCCTCAGAGCTATATACTTACACTGATGTCAAAATGGGCTAGGCAGGTTTGGGAGTAGCAAACATGTACATGGCCCATGAAACTATGGCAGTTCATGTCTGCAAGCAAGCCCTGCTCAAAATAACAGAGTAGAAAGGCCAGGTTGCCACAGGTACCAGCCAGCAGGTACCCACTGGGCTCTGGGTGGTTATTTCTTTATACTGCCTACATAAAACCACAGGTCTCATTTTTCTGGGCACCATAGTTAAGCACCAAGGGTTAAAAAGAGATAGCTAATCACATTAAGGGTTGCAGTTTAGTCTCAATAAGGAAAACCTCTAGAGGCTGGCACAAAGAACTGCTGCTAGCTCTCTATCAAGAGAGTGAGCCAATGTGAACGCAGATCCCACTTCTATCTGGCTTTACAAAAGAGAGCAACAAAAGCATTTGTACAAAACTACCATTTTTAGTACAACAGATGCTGCTTCTTGCAAGCAAAGCTAAAACAACATGCTTGCAGCAAGCTTTCTAAACAAGGTCTGTGGGAAGAGAGGACATATGTTTTTAATAACATCTTATAAACATTTACAGGAAGCAGCAGCTACATTCCATATAAAGGCATTTGGTGTATTTTGAGCAGGGGGTAGGAGGGGAGCCTTGGTACATATAATTAATTTCTTTATACTGAGTGCTTACACAAATCCACAACAAAGGTTTTATGGGCCTCTGCTGCTTCTCTGCATATAAATACACTCATATGCAAGGAAGGGTCTGTAACAATATATACAATATACTTTGGTTTTGCCATTTAGGGTTTGATCGCTTAACCCTGTCTTGAGACGCACTTTATAAAAGCAGCATGGCAACACCATGGCTAGGCTTCATGACAGCACAGTTAAGTACACCAGCGCCAGCAAAAGGCAGAGCAACAAAGTCAGCAGACATCAGCAACTGCTGCTGAATACATCCAGGCACCTTTCCAGTGAGCAATAGCAAAAAATGGCTGCTAAGATTCCAGGTGGGTAAAACACCTCCCAAATGCCACCCAGTATACATGACTAGTCCAATTTGCTGAAGGAAGGAGAGTTGACCTTTTGAGAGTCAGACTCTTCATAAGCTGCTTCAAACACAATTCCTGCTTCAGCTGCCAGTGACTTTTAAAACCTCTTGGCCAACATGAAGAGGCACATACATTTAGACCAAATCACAGCACGAAAATATCACTCCTCCTTTACGGTCTCAATTTAGTAAAGCACATCAGATATACATGTAAACTCCAATATATTAAGTTCAATCCAAATTATGAGGTAAGCAGACAAGCAGCCTTTCTACTCCTAGCTACTATTTCACTGAAAAAAAACCCCACAAAAAACCAACCAAAATGCAACAACAACAAAAATAATAATAATAATAAAAAAATCAACCAGGCCTATTACATCACCAAGATTTAGTGTTTCAGTCTGCAAGGAGCTTTAGGTCCTTTCTCAGAGTTGCTTGGTCTAAAGTTACTTTGCTGGTCCACTAATGGCCATCTGCCTAGCAACTGCCTGAGCACAAAGACAATAGCCAATAAATAAATCTGAAGATGTCTAGTTTTAGTCTAAAAGAAACTTTCACACACAATTACCTGCATCTGACATACAGCTTATATTTGGTGTGAGATTGTCCCCACTTCCACCAGAATTAAGTGCTATTATTTCAAAGAGATTGCCTTCCAAAGTCAGTCCAAAACGACACTAAGCCCTTACTATTCCCACTGATGACACAGTTCCCACTTGAATAGGTGCTAAGCATTGCTAATCATTCCTGGGTATTGTCACTGTAAATTAGAGTTTCTCATTGCTCTGTGTGAAAGAGAGAGTTCTAGGCAGGGTCTTCAATTTAAACCAGTATTTATCAATAAATGCCTGCAGGACACAGTGCAGCGGAGTGCTATGAATGAACAATGAGAACCATTCAGAAGTTGGGACTGCTCAGTTCTAAGTTCTGTGAAGTCTCAGAAAAATCAATGGCACTTAGGAGAACATTCACGATCCCAGAAGGAGAATATACAGAGTACCTGGGGTGTGCTTAAAGCGGCAAGAGGAGTTAACACACTGCGCGGGCTCAGGATGGGGCTTGCGAGTAATCACCACTCTGGTGTCTCGGAATTATCTTTTCCAAATGTTCACTGGGGGCTGTGCACATACTGAGCTGAAAGCAAATGTGATGATTCTCAGTCCAATTGGAAATGCTTAACAAATTATACAAAAGTGACTGGACAGGACTAGAAGGCAACACTTAGCCTCATCTTCCCCAGGAGGCCACCTCCGTAACAGCAGCACGTGAACTACCAGGAGAGACCAGTTATATCTGTAGCTGCCATCCCTTTACGCTGAAATAATTAACAACTCTGGAAAGGGGGAAAAAGAAGTATAAAAGGACATATTGTACTGCTGGCTCCAACAGATTTGTTTGTTTTCAGACAGGAGAATGATTGCTGTTAAACACTGCAAGCCAGTCGTGTTTTGTGAAAGCAGATGGGGGCTTTTTCCCCCCTTTTCTTTCTTTTGTAAATCCTAAGCTGCAACTCCAATCCCAAAGGGAAATCATATTAAACTGGATAAATATTTCTGCACTTCTCTGTATCTCAGGGCAGTTCTCGAAGTCTTGCACATATTCTCTGATAAGAAAGTAGGCACTCAGGAACCAACTAAAGGCAATGGTTTGCCCATACTCCCCCCTTTTTTTTCTTTTAAATAAGATTAAAGCTCCTACTCCCCCACTCCCAAACTAAAGCTGTAACAGAACTGAAGTAAATCATTACCTGGGGGAAGGGGGGGGGTTGGTACGAAACAAAAACCAACCAACCAACCAACAAACCAGCAGAGGACTTTCAAATAGAGATAGGTAATCCAAAATAATAACTAATACTGGAATAAACTGCCACAATTTTGCCTCGACTTAGTAGACTCCTTTTAAATTCTTTCATCCATTTTTCTGACTACATTCTCTCAGAAACTGTTAAGCAAAATGTAAGACTTTAAACAGAACAGTGTCTAGAAATGAAGGGCCAATTACTTGTGTTTTAACTACTGACACTTATGCATTTTGCTGCACATCACAGAGTGGTTTAAATTGATACTAACATTAACAGCAAACTATTACTTACTATTTCCTTAAGCTGAACTTCTTAATCTCTATCAAAGTAGTTAAAGAGTCATAAACACTATGTAGTAATTCATCTGCCCAATGATTTAAATCAGCATCAACCCAAGAGTTTCCTTTTCCTCATCTCCTCTTCTCCCCTTCTTTCCCCACAAGTCAAGTATTCTCCATGCGAAAGCAACCTGCAAGAAAACTGAGAATGAAGGGCCAGTCCAGTGACATACTTTATGTTCAGAAACCAGGATAAAGCCTCAATGGCTGAGGAACACAACTGCTTAAAAAACTACTGGATAGCCCTACTCCTACAGAAAGGCCACTCTGTGCCTTGGTGCTCCCAACCAACAAAGAGCTCTGATTGTACATACCTGATAAGTATTGATTGCGTGTGTATATATATGTATGTATATACGCATGGGGTTTGATCTCATAACAATCACTTTTAGACAAACCTCCTCACTTAATTCTCATGATTCCCAAACACTGCATTTGAGGAAGAGAACCTCCATTTATCCAAAGAAAAGCTGTACTTTACCTGTGCTGTAAAAACCTACTTCCCTGAAGCTTTAACACATCTTCAAGCAAAATTAGATCTCATCTGCTATTCAGGTAGACACATTTCAGTATTTGAATTTCATTTGCATACCAGAAGAATGGTAACAGGGAATATAAGTCTGAAAAGGATATTTCCCCCTGCACAGCTAGAGGGATACTAGGGTGATACTAGGGTGAGCTGCACTAGCAGTTTACTTTGCAAATTTTCAGGCTAAAAGGGGAAGCACACTAAGCAACAAACCTTGGAAGTAACACACTTAAAAGTGACAAAGTACTGGAAATATACAGCCTTTTCAGAATGCAACACAATGCCTGCAAATATAACAGGCACAAACACTTTCAACAAGGAAAATAGCGGTGTGCTATATAACGCAAGTGGGTAAATATTCACTATTACACAGGAGATAAGCCTGTAATTTTAGGAGGTCACTCTCTAAGGCAGTTGTGTTTCAGAAGTCAAAAGACTTTCTGTATGACAGGTCCGCTTGAAAATCCAAGTGAACCATTTCAAAGAAGTTTACTGTGAAAGCACATATACCCTCCTTGAAGGAAGCACCTGACTTAAACAGAACAATAAAAGAAAAGTCTTGCCTTTCCACTGTGTGCCTCTTCTTGTCCTGGGTGGCCTAAACTCAGGTACCATTCTACTGTGCAAGTTGTGGACCTAACTGGCATTAAGAAAGACAAAAATACTTGCCATGGATTTTATGAGCTTCTGGGTCATCCACACTGATAGCAATTATCTTCCAATCTGTCTCTCCTTCATCAACAAGAGCTAAAACACCCAAAACCTTCACTTGAACGATCTCACCAGAAGAACGAACCTGAAACAGAACACATCACAAAGATTTTGAAAACACCACAAAGAATTCCTCCTTTACCTTACAAAAAAAATAGTTTTACTACGTTTTTGACAAGCAGCTATAGCACTATTGCAAGATAGATCTGCAAACCTAGCACACATGTATTTAACATTTCTAGCCTTTCTCCTACTATTACTATTTGTCAACCCTCAATCCTCTAGTCAGCATTTAAGTACACAAGAAGCTAGAAAAATATTTCCTTCCTTTTTACCCTAGTTCCTCTACACTTTCTTGATCGTCACTCCAAACTGCAAGTCAAAAGTAGCTCATACTCATTTTTTAACTTATTCCTGTCTCTTGACTCTCTACTTTCCTCAACTCATGGTCGTAATTTATCTCTTGTTATTCCTTCCTCTAGACTCCAATATACACACATAAACACACAGCCCTTCCCCAGAAATAACAGCACAACTATTTTTCCATTATCTTAGGAACCTTCTCCCTAACAGAAGATACTCCCTTTGTAACTCCTTCTGGATCCCTTGAAATTCATCTTTAGGCTCCTCACCTCAAATAGTCAGTTACCATCTTCACTGAGGTCACCAATTAAATTTCCCCTTACCTAAAATATCCCAAGATATCTCTCTTCCAAACTCATTCATTTCATAACCTCATTTTTGATACCACAGAACATTGCTCCATTCTTCACTGCCTCTAGATATGTACATTTTTCTTTCAGTGAGCTAAACCTTTTCTTTATACCTACTAATGGTGTTTTCTGCACCTCTTTTTCATCCATCCACCTTGTGACTCATAAATCTGCAACACGGCAACAGGTTCCTGTCTTCTCTAGAAGAGGATTACTTCTGTTTGCACCCATGAGTAAACTCAAACTTACCTCCTTTGTGGGTCTGACCTTGTAATTTTAATGTGCTAAGGCTGTCATACTTCCTCATCTTTCAACAACCTGTTCACAGCTACAATACTGCTAATAGGAGGAAAAGAAATAAATCTTTTCCTTCCCCAAAAATCTTAACTCCCTCCTATCTCACACAAAACTCAATGTCCAGCCACAGAACTTCAGGACGGTGGTTTTTTATTTTCCCTTTTAACAACTACAAACACTTTACCAAATCCTTCTTTTTTTTCGTCTTTTTAAAAATCCACAATTTCCTTACATATTCTCTCCTTAGATCCTCTGTTTATACTTTCATCAACCCCTAATACTATTACCATTTTTTTTGTTTTCCATCTGACCTTCTCTTCCAGAAGTTCTTACCAAATTATTAAGTTAACCTTGATAAATTAAATTAATCTCAATAAAGACAAACCTTTGAACCTATTTCACAAACGTCAATAGGATCGTTATCCCCACAACATCCTGTAATGGTATCTGTATGGTTTGGATCTTCCCAGGTCTGCCAAAGGAAAGAGAACTATCAGTTATCAACTAAACTGCAATCATAACTTGTCTTACCACTAAATTACTAAGATTAATAAAAACACCAATAAAAACATCAGCTTTCTGAGAACAGGCTTGCTCAATGGGAGAAGAAAAAACAAACAAACAAACAGCCAATGGACTGACCTTGAGTAACTTACACTCAGGACAAGTAACATGAGGATTACTGAGGACACAGAAACAAAAATATTAACTGCATCCATGACTCAGCAGATACACTTTACCCAATTGCAGTGATTAAGGCATCAGAGGATGCTGAATACGGATTTTTGTGGTTACTAATGGTTATGGGATCAAGCTAGGATATCTTACAATTACGTTTTCATTATACTCTTCAAATACCATGACGCTAACACTTACTGCTTTCAAAAATATGGAGGCTTTGAGCTAACTATCCTCCTAGGCATGGATTTGTCAGAATCCAATAAGCTTTTTAAAGTTTTCAGATTTGGGTATGAAGTATTTCTTAATATTTTGAGATGTGTACCTTCCCAAGAACAGCGAACTGCTTAAGACCAAAGAAGCTTCTCCAAGGGTAAGTTTAAACCCCTGCTCTGAGCACTGTACAAGCAAGGAGTCCTAATCAAATTATACTAATTTAATTACTAGACCAGTACTTGTTCTTACTCTTACTGGCAAGTAACTCATTCTACAGTTGAGAAGTTTTTCTGTTAACAATTTTAAGTCCAATGAAGTTTCATTGAAAAGATTTTAGAAAGGTTTTTTTTTTTTAAGGAGCTATGCTGTTAGCTCCTGCTGTCCACGATCATAACTTCACCTCAAAATTGTTTATTTTTCCAAAACTCTTCCAAAGGGCTTTTTATTTAAGACTACATTATATCAGTGTTACTTTTCTGCCCAATTTCATCTCTTCACATCTAGGTTAAAGGGAAAGCTCACTAGCTGTTCTCTGGACAGTAGAGCAGCTTCTGCTATGATAGCAAATATTCTAATATATTAAAAAATAAAAATTACAATTATTTCCAGCCCTCTCCGATTTCAGGGCTCAACGTTCAGTGCTTATACAGTTAAATGTAAAGAAAATAAACTACCCTTTTCAAGCTCCATCATGTTCTTCAGTACTAATTTAAGTCCAATGGGTTATTCATAGAAATGAAAAAAGTTTAAAACTTTTCATTATGCTCAAAATTTCATGCATTAGTTGGGCTTTTCAAGGCTTGAAGCTTTGAATGCCTCCTGATCAGTAAAGTCTCACAGTTCAGAGAAAAGTTAAGAAAGGCAGTTGAGGTTTAATCTAAAAAAGAACAGCCCTTGTGTTCTTCTTAGTTAAAGATATTAAGAAATCCCAATTAAAATTTATGCTGCAGCACATGAAAATCCTAAATGAGTTTTTTAAAAAATGCCTTGTTTAAGCAGGAAAGAGTTACTTGAAAAAGTATTCTTGAATGGCAGACCATGACAGTTTAAGTCTGTCACTACAGCACAGAGACAGACTAAAGATTTGAGATTTCTTGACCATTTAACTCCTTCCTAAAACATAGCTCAGATTTACTTTCACACCCAAATTCTGATCAAAATTTATGGACACAATAAAGTTCAACATAAAAAAAATCCTAATTTACAAATGTATCCAAGAGAAGCATCCCTCTTGCAGCTGATTTGCATTCAGGCAGTATCCAAGATTTACAAGGCAATTTACACAGAAGACAGAAAACTTTCACCATTATAACAAAAATGTTACCTGTGGGAGGGCACCATAATTCCATATATAACCCTTGTGAGGAAAGATATTTGCCACATATCGAAGCTTCCCTTTCTTTATATCTTGTTTAATGGGATTCAACGGTTCCTCAGTGGCAATCTAAGCAGATCGTGAAAAAGGGTGGGGGTGGAAAGGGGGAGAAAGAGAGAAGGAGAATGATAAAATGGAAAGCAATTCATTCTGTATCGAACCAGTTAGAAAAATTCATCTGGCAGGCACATGCTTGTGGTTTGAGAATTATTAAAAGTACAATAGCCTCAGTCTGAATCTCAAGGGTCATATTCAAAAAGCAGCTTATTAAGGTTTTAAATAATGCTGTAAAGTGTGCAAGAAAAAAATGAAATCTAGAAGAGAAAGTAATAAATTTATGAGGAAACTGTCATGGTCAAACATAAATACTGAAAGGAACTTAAGTCAGAAGCTCTTGCACTTTATAGTACAAGTTCAACAGACATGCAAATGGTGGCACAAGTTCTTCTGACAACAGGGACTTTGACACTCACAGAGGAAATGTTTCATGTTCCTCTTGCCCTCTGTTCCTTGCTCTCCTATTGCACACATCCCTTATTTCCAACACCTTTCAGCATACAAATGCTTTTTAGCAAGCACAAATTCTCTATAGTCACCAAATGCCAACTTAACGCAGATTTGGAACAAGTTAAGCTGGCATTAGAAGAGGGCATTCTTAATCCCAAAGAAGCACTCTCAGAAGGACAGAAGCTGAACACTATCATCCTCCCCAAAACCTCAACTACAAACCCACTGCCATATGAATTACCTACCACAGCTAATTCACTGTAACCACCCTTTTGACACTACATACCACAATCCAATCCATGTTAGCTTGGCTCTTGCTTATGAACACTCATCTGAATGGCAAAACATTGGTTACCAGCTGAAGTGGTTACACCGACTCAGGCGGTGCACAGCTTCCATGCATAACTACACAGCCCTTAGTCCACATTCATTTTACATCCCTGTCATTTACCTAAATCACCTCTCTCACTCTGGTTACAAATCCATCCCCCAGGAATACCTCCTTTCTGAACCACAGCAGCCTGTCAATAAACAGCACATACTTATTCTGCAAGTAAACCCTCCCCAACAGCTAAGATGATGGTTCACACATTTCTGGTTTCACAATGGATTCTACTTGCTTCTGGTCACAACTTAACACTGAAGACCTTAAATGTGCCACCTGGGACACTGACAGAAGTGGAGCTCAGCAATGGAAACTGGGACAAAGAAGAGTGACTGCCAGCAGCAGACAAAAGTTTCATGAAAAGCCCCTTCAGTAAAATCAAGGGAAGACCAACAGAAACACAAGGTGATGAGTAGAAGATCTGTCACTGGGGATGTAACAGCAGGTAACATTCACTCTAAGGCAAGATTTAATTTCCTACAATCTCCATTCCACGAGAGGGAATCTCAGCACAGAGATGCAGACAAGGTATTAGCAGGTATTAGCAGCTTACCACGGTCTGGACTGAAGGAGTGCCAGGACACAATGGCATGGCAAGACAACTGCCTTAATGACTGATGCAGGAAATTTCAGCTATATTAGAAGTTAAATGTTAGAGAACTACATCTAGTCTCCTCTATCAAGCCAGAAGAGTCTACACACTACAGATTTCTGAACCTACCAGGACAGTAAACCTTTCTACCCCTGACATAATGTGCCAAGAGAAGAGGAGGGAGAGTAACCTGAGCTTTAGGCAAAGAGTTCAAGTAGAATTGTCAAAGGAAAATTCTAAGAAAGAAAACTCAGCTTCCACAATAAATCGTCAGTTTAAAATACAAGGTAAATATCTAAGGTAACCCTGGTTGCAGAATAACAACTGTGAAGGTAAACACAGTTCAAATAATTTTCTATAATCAGGGAAAGGAGAAAACAAAATTCTGAAATAAAAGGCTGGGTAGGTTCTTTGGTATTATTTTCAATAATTAAAATAGTTAACAGCTCAACCACAAGCTTCTTTTAAAGCAGCTGGAAAACATCCCTAAGATTAATACAAGTGTTCAGAAAGATAGGACACATCCTGGTGAGATGTGTTGTTTCACAAACACTACAGATGAAGCGCTATTTGTAAAATATCTCCCTGCAGGAGATACTTTCAATCAGTGAGGTCCCCAAGTAATCTTTTTTTTGTCACAAGGAAATGCTTTTTTATTTGCAACTCCATTTGTCAGGATTTGGCCTAGCACCCTATAGAGTGGAAATGATTAATTAAATTCTCTGAATGGAATGCTCCACAAGCAAGAAAAAGTAAGACTAAAATGCTGGACAACATCCTGAATATCAGTACTTCCGAACTCTGCTGCAGGTATGCTGCACCCTCCAGTCAGATGGTTGAAAAGAAGACACTTTTTATAATTGCAAGGAAAGTGTCTGTATGCACCACTTCAAATCAATTTTTTAACAGAGATTTCATGTGTAAAGAGTAATCCACACTGTGATTAAACTCAGACTATTGAAAGCCACTTCATTGTCATAACTTCCATAAATACCTATATAATCAAGGTATTTTTCTTAATTACCTCCATTTTTGCATTAGTCCAACGAGGCACTTCTACAATCATATTATATAGGACCTAAAACAAAAAACAGTGTCAGAACTGAAAATAAATTCCTCTTGGCAATTAGTATTTTACAGTAACACAAATACTCTCCTCTGCATTCAGCAGCAACACACATCACATTTCTCTGTTCCAGCTGCTTTTACTTGTACAATTCATTTAGTTCTGCACAATGATATTCAACCTCCTTGGTTCATCCTTTCCCCACCCCACTCCTTTGAGAATACAAACAACAAAAAGTAATGGAAATGCACATGATGGTTTTTATGCCCATATCGATATTACTCTTCACAAAATGTTCAGAATTTCCATGGAATGGTTTGCCACATGGCAGTGGTTCAGCCTACTAGTCAAAGAGGATTGGATGTTTCTATAGAAAAGAGTTAGCTTCCCTTAAGCAGTGGAAAGGACAATGCTTCTGGTTTTTTCCCCCTAAGGATTTATTTCTTTAAGGCCCTCCTCTTTTGACTCATTAATTTTTTTAAAAAACCCATGCAAATGCAACAACCACTGACATTTCTGATTCTCAGTCAAATCTAGTTGAAGCGAGGTGATACTAATCCAAAAGCGATGGCTGAGGAAAGATATGGACACAGATACCTCACATTTGTGTTAGGCTTCTTCCTAAGTGAAAGCTGTTTTGAGAAGGGGGTGTGGGAGGAATAAACCCAAAACATGTAAACTTGCATGCTTTTAGAAGAAAAAAAAGTAGCTACACCTTTCTTACTGAGGAAGTTAAAGCAGTATTTTCCAAAGAGAAAAACTCTGTGTAACCGCTGTAAGATTTCTTCTTCTGAAGCTGTCAGAGGTAAGCACTACCAAGGAGTGGAGTATTGAATTGGGTAACTAGACTAAACCATTAAGCAATGTCTACAACCTATTTTAGATTACTAAAATAACCCCAAAAATATCACATTGCCTGGAACATCTCTTCATAGCCAAAGAAAACTTACACTGGTATTAACAATCGCAACAGTTCAGGAAAGGCAAAGTATGTTTTTGCAGAAATTTGTAGGAAAAAAATATAAAGTTACACCAACTGAAGACTTGCACTGACTCTTTAACACCATTGCAATTAAGGCTCCAGTGGACCCTTAAATATTTGTATTTTTTCTCCTTGCATCTTGCAGCTGCAACAAACAAAAACCATTACCAGGGTCAATGTCACAGTCTGATTAAAGTAATTCCAATGGTTCTATGATCATGTCCTCCCAAACAAATCTGGAATGTGGAAACCAAGAAAGCAAAGGAAAATCCCAACTGTCACTCAGCATTTCTATCATGAGATCACAAGCTATGCACAATCCTAACAGCAGATTCCCAACAAATTTAAATTATATTTGCCATCCATAAGTACTGTGCCCATACTGCAATCCGTGGCACATCAGATGGAATCACCTTTCCCAAGCAGGTCATGACCAAATAAAAAAAGATTTAAAAAAAAACAAAGAAGAAAGGTGCTTCAGATAAGTTTCAGTTACATAAAGTACACCTTATGTATATAAGAATAGTTGAAACAAAAGTAATCAGAACAAGGGCTCAAAAATGTCAGCATTGAGGAAGGAGACAGAACAAAGCAACATACATGCACCAGCAGGTAAGAGAAGGGTTGGAAGAGTGCCCAATAATGTCTGCACATCCATCTGGGAAACATGTGGCAAACAGAAATGCTCAGCATGAAAGCCAGTGCTGACAAGAAACTCTTATGGAACTGCCAAGCAGGTCGAAGAACTGTTCTGACTGGTAGCTACAGGTAGAAAACTTACAAACTACTCCTGGAATTATACATGATGTCTTCTCCTCTACCACAATCCTGTATTTTTCTTTATATGCTGCTATACACTTTTCTGACCATGTCAAATACAATGGCTTCAGCAACCTCTAAACTTGGTTTTGAGCTTTAATTAGTCAACAGTTAGTCCAGGTCTTCACCAAATCAACCCTCAGGGCTGGACAACAACTGGACTGAAATGAACACAATGTTGCTCTCACAAACAAACAAAAAAAACCCACTTGGATTTAACTCAGCTCAAAGACCAGGCCCTCATAATTTGTGGTATCAGTCAAATGTGAGTTGTCAAGAGTCTTAAATGTGACAGCCTGACAGATTAATTTGTATGCAAAAAAAATCCCTGAAATACTCTCTCTAATTCTAAGCTGCCACAAGCATTTACAAGAGATTAATGACTTCATACAGTGTTTACATTTAAAAATAAAAAGTTTTATTTATAGGGCAATCAAATTTTCACAGTGGTGAGACTAGATCCACTGGTGTGGAAAGAAGAGCGTATATTTTGACAGAAAGAAGTAGACTCCTCTGGTTTTTAGGGTTTTTTTTCCTCCTCTTCCTATCTTGTTTCCCTCCTTGCCTAAGTATCACCCAGGAATATTTCCATCACTCTTATTTTCCCAGACCAAGCACCTATTCCTTCTAACCACGTGAATGTTGTCTCCCATCCCTTGCTGAAAACTGTTCCCGCCTCAACTGAAAACAGAAATGCAAGTGTCAGACACCACTTGTCTTCACAGATTACCATCTGCATATGTCATTCAGTGGTTAGTTTTGGCTGAGGAATGCATCTGGTAACTGATATTTTTATCTTTATTTTAAATCAGTAAAACAAAAAATTCCACCCCACAAAACCCCCAAGTGAGCACTTCTACCCCCTCAAGCAATGGTGAGACTGCTTCAATAGCCCATTTGACACACCTTCAAATGACAGAAAAAAGATCTCTCATCAAACAAAAACTATTGCTTGCAAAGTTTACCATTTAACTGCCTCAGTACAATAGCAGTCACCTGGCCTGCCTGAGATCATTGCTAGCTGCAGACCAGATTTAATCCCACTCTGCAAGCGCCTGATGTAGAAGGGACTCCAGTTCAGGAGAGCCAACTGTACAACAAGCCAAATGGAGCAGCCTCATGCCAACTCTGCTGGCTGACACTCTCCTCAGGACAGTATTCCTGGAGCATGCAAGAAAAAAGGAGGAAACAGTTTCCTAGCTTCAGAGAAAGGGACAGAACTCATCTGCTAGGGAACGAGCACTGACAGAGCCCAGAGGGACTTTCAACCCAGGGTATTACGTAGCTTTTTTGACTTTGAGTCAATATGAACACTAGACAGACATTTGTACTTATGTTCTATTATACTTTGAAGAGGTGATGGGGGCCAGGGGGGTGTGGAATCTATTTGCTCAACAAAGAGAAGTCAAAAGTGCATTTCCTAATTCCTAAAACTGAATAAGCAAATCAGCAGAAAATGACACAGTAGGAACAACCAGTATGTCTAAATGATACCCTTTATTTCCTAAGAACTACACACTAAGTACATTACATGGGAACTCACATAGGTTGTAACTGTTTGCTTTATCAGGGTGTTGTCTTTAACACTGCTTGGCAACTTACTGCATTCCATTTCAGCTGAACGTCATTTTTAATGTATCATGATATAGTTTTTGCTGAGACAAGTAAAAATGTCTCTCTCTCACACAGACAACAGAAATGGGTTTTATTTTTTGAAATAAGAAAACCAGAGAAAGATAAAAAAGATACACAAAACTACTTTGGCACATTTGTACAGCAAGTATCAAGAAAAACAAGCAAAATACAGACTGCTGTACGCAGGTAAACTATTAGTCATCATTCTCTACTCCAAGACTGATGGCCAAAAATAACTGCTAGTTCTGGCTGTACAGATTCTTACAGAAGACAGCTCATTTTGATCAGAGTTTGTCATTAGAAATCTGAATATCAGAAGACAAAAAAAAATAAAAAGACCTCTCTGACACTATTTTTACAATCTGTCTTTCTGGAATGCCCTATACCTGTCTCAAAAACAATTCTTCCTTACCTAACTTTCCCTTTGTTGTTCAACTATTTCCTTTCCCAGTCATTCCAAGTTCCTTAGCTCGTGCACTTGAGGAAAGGGTTTTGAATAAGCATGATTTTGCTCGAGGGTTGCAACCCTTAATGCTGAACTTTGAAGGTTCAGCTAATTTGAAGCAGAAGTGGAGCAACCTCTGTAGAGCGAGGAAAGTGATGAGGGAAAGAGACGAGCAGAAACTCAGTACAATTTCATAAAATGACAAACATCACCACTTTTTAAGGCCCGATTGTGATTCACCATCACCTTGCATGACAAGGAGAAAAGATATGCTAAAGCTGACAATTATTTTAGTAGTTTTTATAGAAAAGTACTTAAAAAAATCTGAAAGCACTAGAGGCAGCTGGTCACTCTTCGTCACAGTGAAGTTCTGAGCTCAGAAGAAAGAGCGAAGAAAAAGCAGCTATCATTTCCTTTTATTTTCTGTCTGCTAATTTGCAATCTTGCAGGGATTCTCATCAACCATCAACTGAACATGGCAGTATCCACCTGAGGACTAACGAGAATGAGAGTGATAAACTGCAGTCCAGCAGCAGTGTGAACAAAGGATGATGTTTGAAAGAAAGAAAAAAAAAAAGGAAAACAAGAACGCAAATATGGACTGTCATTAAATATACCCAGAAATAAATGGAGTGGGGTTTCTTTATAAAATGAGTACCCATGTTATAAGCATTCCCACTGTAACACTTCCTGTAAGGTATTTGCCAATGAAAACAACAAACCAGATGCCAGCAACATCTGGACACCAAATAGACTGTGTCTAAATGAGAAGGCAGTGGAACTTTTCCAACATAAATTAACATGCCACATAGCAAAAAAAGGAATGCAGCGCCCAGCACAAATGCAAAGTGCCTGCAGTCTCTTCATAGTGTACTTCTCTCATGTTATACTGAAAAGGGAATCACAAACACTACACTGGTTTTTACACACAAGTATCTCACTGGCGTCAGGCATATTCTCTGATCACCCAGTTACGGGACACATTCATCTGCAGAACTACAGTGTACAACCATGACATGAATAAAAATGAAACACTGGCTTTCTCCAGTTTAAGGAACCATTTATTTGAAGTTAAGTTTGATCAAATCACTGATGTAACTTTCTCAGTAAACCAACTCTACTCTGGGTAGATTTCAGCTGGACTGCTGAGTGAAGACTACTTCTATTCTCAGCATTTGTCCCTCTACAAGAACACAAAGCAAGGCTGCAGCTAATGGACACATCCTCAGAAAAGAGCTGGGCAAGTTCAAGCGTCAAAGTGAAAGATTCACCGATAATCTAAAATTCAGAATACAAATCTCTGACCACATAATGGACGCATTATAGCCCAAGTTACATATATTAAAAAAAGGTCTAACATCAGCAAGAACTGTAACAGAGGCTGTAGTTAAGGCAGAATACAAAGTCAGTACAAAGTGTGCACCTGTTCTGCACAGAAAATGATGACAGTTTTTCCTTTCTTAAGAAACATACTGACTTTATCATAAGGCAACTCTGACACCAGTTTTGAACACTGAAGCATAAAGTCCTCTATCAGATCACCTATTCAGACAGCATGACCACTCTGATAACCCTTTATATCTCACCTGACTAGTTAATTTATTAGAAATTTCTGCCTCACAGAAGCAACTCAGCTGAAGTTCACAAGGGCATTCCAGCACTGTGCAACCCACAGGATGCAACAAAACAAAAGCTGTCTTGTTTCTTTCTTTCTACCTTTTTTCAGATGCTCTTGTGAGTGTCTGCAAGTTAGAGAACTATAATCTCTACGTGCTTGGACAGATTCCTTACCTGGACGTACACCTGAAATAAAACTTTGTATTCAAGAACACCTGGGTCCTCTGAATGATGTGACACGTGAATACTTTACCAAAGACAAGCAGATCAGAAACGCTTTCACTACAGCAGGAAAGCAACATGTCACATTAGTCTTGAAAAGAAAACGATGACCTCTTCAAACCTTCTTCCTGCCAGACATGGAAGACCATATTCAACAATCAGGCTCTGACAGTTTTGACTGTAACCACAGTGGAAACATCCGCTCTTCCAGACAGAGATGTGAAACTTTTGAAACCTTTCACAGAGATTTACTTGGGCAGGAACGGATTCCAAGTGCTTGCAATGCTTAAGGCAATGCAGGAGTTAAGACTGCAAACTGCTAATAATTTTGAGACTAGAGCTGAATATGATTTCTTTCAGCATAGTTTCTCCCTCAAAGTAACTTCTCTCTAGTCTTCAAATGGTCAAAAATCATCTGTGAAAGCAAAAAGTCAGTTGTCAGCAGTGTCTGCAAAGCTAAATTTAACTGAGATTTGGGAAGATCTAAAATGTTATGTGAAATGGTTGCATTATTGAAAACAGTTCCTACAGAAACAGCACGTTTCCCTTAGAACTACAAACAGACTGCAAAACAGCGAGTTGTAGGATGGGCATTCCCCTACCCCATGACTGCTGAAAGCTGAAACTCCTCTATTTTGAGACTTTCTTTTCTGGCATCAGGAACACCTAGGTCAATTTAAAGTAGATTAGACAGATTGAAGAGACTCTTGCAGAATTATCTTCAGTTTCCACAGCTAGACTGCCATCTGATGAACAGCAGCTCAGCGTAATTTAACACACACTCTTAAGAGGGTTTGCCCTTGTCCAGAGTAACAAATAACTGTCACCCTAAAAGCACAAGTTTTAAAGATGTCAGTGTGTTTCCAGGTTAAGAACAAGTATCACCTTTGAATTCTGGTCAAATTCAGTGCAAAGATCAACTGAACATCAGGTATCAATAGCAACCTTTGCATCCCTAGACAAGAGGAAGGACTACAGTGCTTCAAAGATCTTCTGAAATCAGTACATGACAATCAATTCCTGATTTTCCCGTTATACCCTGATTAAGCTATGCTTTCCCTGCATGTACACACACAAGGATGCATTTCTCACCAGGCCAAGGCAAAGAGAGCTGCTAAAGAGCCCAGTGTAGAAGAAACTGCTTTCCTGAACACAAAGATTCCTCTGTTTTCTCTCTCCTCCCCAACTCTCAAAGATAATGGTGAAAAAGTGTTTTCTAAACGATTTGTTTTCTTGCATCTCACCATCTAAGTAAAGACCAAGAACGTTTGGGAAGCCTGTAGTCTGTGCATTTGCTTACTTGCATCAGAAACCCACTAAGATTGAAATGTACATTTGCCTTTGCTCATTTTCTGCAGCTCTATTAAATCACAGTCCAGAGCTCTCTAACGGGAAGAACTATATGAAGCAGCTCTGGATGCTACACTGTCCCAGAAAGCAAGAGCTGCTCATCCTCACTGGCATTTTCCAGCCACCTCTCCCCACACTACAAGAAACACGGTTTTCAACAAGCTAACATGCTTCTCACTGCACAGACAAATGTAGTTTTGAACATTTTTAGATGCTGCATAAAACATATTTGCACCTGGCAGGTACTGTCACAGTATTTATAAGCAGGTAAGAAACAGAATACTTGACTTGCAGCAAGAGCGGTAAATAAGAACTGATGTTGCAAGACAATGATTTTTCAAAAAAGTCAACTGGCACATACTCGTTGTCCTGAATAATTCCTCTTTCAGACATGATTCTACACCTACTAGACTGTACTTAAATGGGCATCAAGCTACAGGAAATCTAAAACGCATTACTTAGGTATTGTAGCTTGAATGAATCACAGAGCAAAGGGAGAGGAAATACACAGGGCAGGATTGTGTGGGGACTGTTGCACAGCAGAAGAACCAGTGTACCACACACTAGTTGCAAAACTATGAGAACCCAGACAGTTAGAGCAGTTCTTTCACATCGGATGGGTAGTTACAGTTTTACAATATGACTGGCCAAACAGATATGAGGAGATAAAGCTTGGGACACACACCTACCCACACACATACATACATCATGGCCTTAAAACATAGTTTGGTTCATTTTTTTTCTTTCACATTCTTCTACTAACTTTTAGATGAGCCTGTGCCAGCCAAAGCAGAGCAAAAAGTGTTACATTTTGGAAAAGACACTTGCATAATCAAATCTTGTTTCACAGAAAAAGCTTGAGCAGATCTTCCATGTTTTTTGGGCTTCTGTTAGGCTGAAATTCAGTGCTGGATAATGCTGAACTATTAGCAGATGTGATTTTTCTCCCTTTGGGCTTCCCAGATGAGAAAACAACATATCCTCAGTTTTGAGAGGCAGATACTTAGTATAATTTCTGTCCTAACATACTTAGGACTTTTGAAGTTCTGTATATATAACAAAGATTATCCACAGAGCATAATGAATATTTCATTAATGGAGGTTTAACTGCAAATGTTTCTGAATGCAATAGTAAAAAAGATCTACACATCTACACTGTACTAGTCACAACAAACCTTTGAAAGAGTGGTATAAGTGTTTGCCTTTGAGAACATCTTGATGAATAAAAGAAATCTGACGTTTCCGGTCCATTCAAAGAGGAGAATATTAAATCCCTTTAAGCCTTTTCCTCCTAAAAGACTTGCATTTGAAGACATGTCAACTTTATTCACTGAGAGCAAGTTCACTTTGCAGAATAGTGAACTGATGTTGGAAAGGAAATAGACAACATAGTTAAAAAAAAACCCAAACCAAAACTTAGCAGTACCTCAGATCCAGTAGTCTTTGCCCTCTTTGCAGGAATTTCTTTATCCTATAGGGAAAGAGTGAAGTAAAAAAGTGTATCAAGAACATCAGAGAGGAATACCGTATTCACATAACTATAGACAACAGTAGTTTGCAATGCAATTGAGACACCCCTTTTTGAGCATAAAGGCCTAAACTATAACTTTTAAAAGTAAGTACTCAGTTCTGTTTCATTGTGACATTTTAACCTTCAAGATGCTAACAGAAGAAGATAAAAAATGTATATGGATACATCCGCCGTCTCCCAACTACTAAGAAATTTAATCAGCAATTTAGGCCTGTCCTCAACTGATTAAAAACACAGTCATCCTTCTGTACAGTCGAAGAAGAAAAAATCCCAAATAAACAAAACCAGTATGGAAAATAAGGCTGGAGTTATCCATCATAAAGTCCACAAAGCTTAGACCGCAGGGTGGAAAGCCTGTAACACACAACTCTTTAAGTCCTCCTCTGACAAAGAAGGCAAAATTAAGGGAGACCTTCACAATGACTCCCCTTCTTGCCACCCCCCACCCTGCCCCACCCAGGCTCTCTGTCAGATGGAATGCTATTTTCCTGCTCACATACCAAAACGAAAGGCTCTCCACATTGATCAGACACTGCTGTACTCTAATTTAATCTACTGAAAAATTACAGACTACAGCCCACTCCTACAAACTCTAAACTCTACATACATGAACAGCAAGGCCAACAGAGAATGTGTGATGGAAATGCCCATTGATTTTCCAACACTAGCACCAACTGAACAGGGCATCTTATAATGACACTCTGAATGACTTACCTCTTCCATTGACTAGCACTCAGGTTTCCTGATCAAAAAAGGTTTCATTCATATTTTAAATCTCTCGGTTTTAATAATTCACAAGATTGGCTCATCAGTTCAGAAGTCTCCATCTGAACACGTTAAAACTACTGACCTTTCACATCATTCATATCATCCATAGAGACTCGGCAACAGATCAAGAAAACAGCTAAAACCCTCCCAACCTGTTTGTGTAACAAGCACACCATGATAAGTAAACCTAAACCTAAACTGAAGACTGGCAGTTCTCCCACCAGTGACAGACAAAACAGGCGTTTCATTATTGCTATAACGAAGCCCCAGGGAGGGTGGCTAACAAGACGTGAAAGTGCTCAGCTGCACCTCACACACTGCCATTCTCCAAAGGTGTGATTACCACTTCTCTCTTGGGCATTAGTGTTGCCTTACAATTATAATGCTCCTTCTGGGAATTAAAGACGTCCACCGTAAGTTGCGCAAGCACGTGCTGTACATATACTACAAAGAAACGTACACTTTTAATTGTAGATGTAGGAAACCACCAATTTAAAAAGAGTAGCAACAAGAAATTAATTCAAGCACACATAAACACAAACCTAAACACAGAGAATAATCACAAGGTACAGTGAGGGTTCCTCCTGCCCTCAATCACTTGAGGACTTGGAGAGACACCTAGGCTTGCCTACACAGCAGTCATTGTTTCATTGTAAGTTACTGAACTCAGCGGAGAAAATTCGGTGGAGTTATTGCGCCTTTATTACATAAGGAATCAGCCTGAGTTAGATGGTCCTTTCTGGCACAATACATCTCTCCATCGATTATCCAAAAATCTTTGTGTTTCAAATTAATTGTGTTTCAAGGCATAAATACATACCTCTTTAGATGCAGCCAACAGTGGAATGTCATGAAATGGGGAAATATATTTACCATCTGCATTCTCTGAAAGACAGAACAAAGAAGCAGCATCACAAACCTAAAGATGTGCCATACAATGTTGGTGTTGCTAAACATCATGCAGTACAGAAATGTATATATGCTACGATTATGCATCAGTTAAACTTTTTCCGAAGCTTAATTTCAAGTACTAAAAATTAACCTACATGTAGGACAAGGAATTTGATTGTTTTGATAAAGATTCATTAGAATCAATTTTATTGTTTTAGTATTCAACAGTATGCTTCTCTTCTGACTACCTGGCAACACAAGCTATGTAAAGATGAAAAGATCCTTTCATTCTCTTTTCTTCTCACTGGCCATACACAACCATTAACAGAGAAAAAAAAACCAAAGGAACCTCATGTCCATCAGCAATAAATGAATTAATCTGGGTTTCTAGCAATGTCTCTAGAATAGTGTGATTTCACTGTATTTCTAATAAACTGGGTTTCAGGACCACAAAGAGAAAATCCTCCAACATAGCAGGCCAAAGTTTGATCAAAAGAGTGAGGGATAGGACAATTGCTCAGGCCCTAGATATGAAATACCACAGAAATTAACATTAACTTAAAGGGGGCCCAATCTGCACTTCAGCCTTGCTCCCACTCGAGAAAGAAACAAAATTCATTGGAGAGGACGCTTAAGTTTTTCAAACTACTCCACTGAGTTTTTTTCAACATACTAAAAGCCCAAGTACCACGTCAAAACAGTGCAAACACAACTCAAACCTCAAGGAATTTCTCCTCTGCTAGCACCTCTATTCACAGTAAAGGAAAAAGCAGACAAGTAACGTCACTTAGCTTTGGACTTAACTTTGACCACCTCAGCAAAGAGAAGTGAATGGAGTCGATTTGCAACTCCTGGAAGCCTCCCAGATGCTTCCCCCAAACAAAACAAAGTTTAGTGCTAGGCTGTTTATTCCCACTGAAGAAAGTGACTTTCCTAGATGAGCTCGTGCGCTGGCAGCCCCAGGGACTGAGCACGAGGCAGCTCTGGCAGGACGCTGCCAACCGGGTACACAAGGCCTCCGCTTCTCCCACACCAGCGGACGTCAGAATTGACTGCTTATAGGTCAATGGACCAAAAACGTACAAAACCACTGCTAGAGATTTGGCACCCAGATAGACAACACTGTTTCAAAAGCCACTGCCAGAGAACTGGCACACAAGCAGACAACATTGTTACGAAAATGGGTAATACTGAACACGGCACACCCTCAGCTCTCAGCGGGCCTTGAGAAGCCTCCTGGAGCACTGCCCGTGTCTTCGCCGTGCCACTGGCTGGCCCCCCCTCGAGGCCGGAGCCCCACGTTTTGGATGCCAGCCTCCCGTCTCAGTGACGTGTATGGAGGGCGGGGGGGTGCCCTGGTCACAAGGGACAGGCTGCGCTGTCACACCGCAGAGGCTCCCGTGGCTGTCCCCGGGGTACCACAGCCCCCCGCGCCCAGGCTCCCACAACACGGCGGCGCTTCACCCCCGGCGCCCTTCGTCCTCCGGGGCTGGGGAAGGGCACGGCAGAGCCGGGGCTGAGTAGGCCCAGCATCCCCTCCAAAAGCCGGGATCTCCACAGGATCCGCCCCCACACAAAACACTGTTCCCTCCCTGCAGCAAGGGGGGAGACTCAGGGGCGACGTTTCACCGAGCCCAATGAGCCTCCGCGGGAGCGGGGACCCGCCGCCGCCTCTCTCCCTCCGTGCGCCCCGCGGGACGGGGAAGGAAGGGGTTTACGGAGCCCGGGGGCTGCTACTTACTAAAGTAGAGGCGGTAATCGGGCGAGTTGGGCCGGCCTCGCTGCTCCGTGCTGTAGCGGGCCATGGCGCCCAGGCGCCCCCACCCCCGCGCCGCCAGCAGCAGCCGCGACAGCCCCCCCGGCGCCCGCATGATGGCGGCGGCCGCCCTCCCCTTCCTGCGGCCGCCGTCGCTGCGCCGGCCCCTGCCCCGCCTGCCCCCGCCGGCACGGAGGCCGCGGGGCCGCCGGGGACAAGGGGAGCACCTCAGGCAGAGAGGGAGGCTGTGGGGTGCCCGGCCTCAACGGAGAGCTCCATCGAGTTGAAAATAATAATAATAATTAAAAAACCCCAACCCCTACTTGAGGTTGCAGGTGACCCCCAGCGGGAGCCAGGAAAGCCTGGGCAGGGTCATACCCCAGCTGTGCCCAGGCTGAGGTGTTCTCAGGCCACCAGCACTGCTACATGGAAGGGGTTGCCAAGAAGATGGAGCCAGGCTCTTCTCCGTGGTGCCAAGCAATGGGACATGAGGCAACGGGCAGAGACTGTTGCACAGGAAGTTCTACCTGAATATGGGGAAGAACTTCTTTACTGTTTGGGTGACCGAGCACTGGAACAGGCTGCCCAGAGAGGTTGTGGAGTCTTTCTCATTGAAGATATTCAAGAACTGTCTGGATGTAATTCTGTGCAATGTGCAGAGAGGCTGGAGCAGATGACCCACTTCCAAACACCTATTCTGTGATTCTGTGTAAAGTGTGGATGCAAAATTAGGGGGTATGGTAGTAGGGTTGCTATCCCTACCTGAGGCCCACGGTGGTGTGAGGACCCTACCATGCTGCTCCCTAGTTTGTTTCTTCTTGGCACATGGTTTTATGTCACCCAAGCCAGTCTGTGTCTGCACTGCTTATGGCTGGGCTATTTGCATGGGTTGCCAATGGCAGGTGAATTTTTATATTGAATGCTGCTGATACTTAAATTAGATTCTCATCTGTATTCATGTTGTGCTGGTTTTAAAGCTTAATACCTCTACATATGATCTGATTCCTTTGAATTCCCTTTTCATTGATCCTTGAGGGCAATTTCAAATTAATTTCCTCTGTCGATAGGGGTGATAGTTCTTGGAGTAGTGCTCCTTATTTGTGGATCTTTCAAAAATTCCTGAAAAGGGGCAGATACCACTATTTGCATTTCATCGACGGAGAAAATGAGACAACAACTTTTGTTGTATCATCACTTAAATCCGAAGCCAATTATCTTGTGTATTCACCGTTAAAGGTGGTCAATATTAGCTTTGAATTTTAGCTGTTTCAATTTGAATTATCTTGAAAGATTTCTGCAGGGTAACTCCATGTTACCCTCATTATTTTATACAGTATTTTAAATGTTACTGGGAATTCTTAATTTGCAGCAGAAAGGCTTAGTCTCTTCAGTCAGATTTAAACAGCATATAACTACTTCTTCCCATTATTTCTTCCCTCTACTACTTTGGTAGATCAGGAAAGAGTCAGGATTGTATATTCAGCATGTGCAGAAAGGACAAAGAATTATTTTACACTGGAGCAGGAGATTTTCATGATGACCTCAGTCACTGTTCCCCCATGTACTACATTGAAATATGTTAGTTGCTGCTCTGGATCTTTATGGAATCTGTATTCTAGTATGTAGATTTTCCATTACAAGAAGGCTCTGGGGAAAAAAAAAAAGTTGTGGTCTTCTCTCATTTGTGCCACTGCTTGCTGTATTTATGACAATAGACTTATCTCCATGCTATTTTGCAGGCCCATTGCCCACTTCTGCAGAAGCTGCAAAATAGTAGTTCGTGTTCCACTAGAGGAGCTGGCATCTTTCTTCACTGAGTTCATCAAATGCAAGGTTATCAGGCTAATCCTCTCCATTTGACATGTAGGGATGAAATTTTTCATAGAATCATAGAACGGCCTGGATGAAATGGACCTTAAAGACCATCTAGTTCCACCCACCCTGTCATGGACAGGGACATCTTTCACCAGACCAGGTTGCTTAGAGCTCTGTCCAACCTGGCCTTGAACACTTCCAGGGATGGAGCATCCACAGCTTCTCAATTCCAGTGCCTCACCACCCCCACAGTAAAGAATTTCTTCCTAATATCTTCCTAATATCTTCCTAACATCTTCCTAATCTAAACCAACTCTCAGTTTGAAGCCATTCCCCCTTTCCCCTTGTCCTGTCACTACATGGGTTTATAAAAAGTCCCTTTCCATTTTTCTTGTAGGCTCCCTTCAGGTAATAGAAGGTCTCTGAAGTTACTGATATTTGAAGTTTATCAAGAGGGCAAATAATCTGCTTTTCATATGGAATAGTTAAAAAAGGGAAAACCTAGATTTTTTTTTCTATTATAATAAAATCTATTATTACGTGCTTTCTTTGAGTTGGCCTGCTGCTGAAATGGGCAAGGTTAAAAGGAGACGTGCCACAGGCCTAGCCTTCTGCCTCTGCTTAGTTCTGAGGAATCTGGATTTCATTTATGGAACGTCAGAACCTTTGAAAATCACTTACTGAGCACGCACACAATACTTTTACACTTGCAAAGCTAGCAGTTGGGTGCAAGGTTATTGTAGTAGGAGTCCAATATATATTTATTTCCCTATACAAGCTTGAAAGTGAAATACGTTGCAGTGGCCAGGAGTCCCTGTAAGATGCACAAAGTCTGAGCACAGAGTTCTCCATTGCTTTGTGTTGTGAACATGGTCTTACCTAAAGCTCTCTCATCTGTAATGGGAAATGGGCTGTGAAGCACTTCATTTTTAATTTATAAAGTATAAACAAGTTTCTGTGCAGGTACTGTTTAGATGCATAGATTGATGCCATTATGTTACCTAGCAAGGGTAGATGATACAGCAGAAAACCACACAGAAACCTTGTTAATGCTGCCAGAGCAGAGAACATGACATTTTAGGACTCTGAGGTATCCAAAATTACCCTACTACTGAAGAAATAATAGTGCTTTAAATAGGTTTTACTGTATTTTTCAGTATTGTGCATTATATTACACAGAATATGGCAGAAGTATGCACACAACTCCTCAAGTCGTATTTGGGTAAGACAGCTTCCTGATTAGAATAAATCTACCTAACATCCTTGAATCTTTGAAACAGATTAATGTTTTTGTTCCAGTATTTACCTTAAGCAAATTGTCCAGAATTACCAAGTCTTTTACTACCAAGGGATTTTTTTCACATTCATTCCCAAGCATTTTACATCCAGATCCTTGTAGTATGATTCCAATTGGGCCAGCAATAGGCATTTATAGGACCGATCCCATTTGTTGACCTTGAAACAGCTCCCACTGAAAAACAACAAAAATATTGCTATTTATTTCAATGGAATTAGAACAAGATCCTTAAGACTTAAGTAGGACTTACATGGTAGTTAGGTTTTATGGTTGCCCTCTGCACAGGGGTGAATCTCATTCCCGCAAAATGCCACTGGAGTATAGCAAAAACTCAGCAACAATATAATCATCTAAGCCTGAAGGACATCCTTTCTTTAAAAGTTTGTACTCTGCAGTGTACATTTACATTTATTTTAGATAAATTTTTATATACATACCTATATATTTTAAAATTAAGGGTTTTGCCCATGAAAATGCTGTGCAAATTAAATACAGAAAACATTGTATTATAATTTAGACACCCATCCTCCCGAATGAAAATAATTTTCATCTTTTCAGCTAATAACGCTTTGAAGAATTTCATTAGTACCACTATGTGCTATTTCAGTGCATTCGCTCTTGACTGGTGATCACATCATTATCGTTACATTTTGCTGTAATAGAACTTCTATCTCCATGGCTTATAAGACCATTAATCTGAAGGAATCAATTCCTGCCAGCCTTCTGTTTTGCTGCTATGTGTGTGCAAGAGGCCAGCAGGAGGATAGCCACCCTCCCTGTCCAACCACCTCTGTGGAACAGGTCGCTGCTTGCACTTGCTTGCCAGTGTTTCCTTGTTCAGCCATCACCATCTCACCAAGCACTCCTACCAGTGCTCCCTAGATCAGACCAAGACAAGCAAGACCAGCTGAGGCAGCTTAGAGAGGTTGGGCTAAGTTAGTCAGGCTGCTTTACAGCTAAAGCAAGTTAAGGAGCATGAACCACTCCTCCTGCAGATCTGTGCACTGACAGTCTGCAGCAGGAGGAGGAGGATCAGTTGTGGGACTCAGTAACCTCTTTCATTGGCACCGCTGGATCTGGGAGAGGACATCTAGAGAGGATGTCTACGCGCAGCCTACTCACACACGTATTTGCATTTTGCTCACGGATTAATGCCTGATGGCAACAAAACACTACATCATCTTGCTAAGAGGAATAATCTTCTATTTCAGTAACTAGAATTAGGTTTGTCAAGTTATGTTACTTTCCCTCTCAATGTGAATAAAAACACAGACTCCTATCCCAAAGAAACTAAGTACCCTGGGTCAGACTGCGAACCCTTTTTTTTTCTAGGGGTGAATTCACGTCAGCAACCCAATTGCTTTAAAGAGACTGATGCTCTGTATTTATGCAAAATTTGGATTTACATTACCATGTGTAGGAAGACGTCAAGTTTACATCCTGGATTTTTCTGAATAAATTGTTTATCTGAGATGTTTGTTTATTTTTTAACCATGCTTTTTGTTTAGGCTCCCCGTACTGTATGTTAGGATTCACTTGCCAGACTTAGCTTCTCTGGACCTCTGCCTAGGAAGCGATTTGGCTATCCTGAGGCCAAGACACCATGGCTGAGTCACGTTTTGTGGCTATGGCAATTTTTTTCCTCTTAGACATCTGTATTAAGTTTATTTTAAGCTCTGTGAACCAAGGATTTTCAGCCTACCCTAACTCTCATCAAAACTTGTTTGTGATTAAAAACTAAAACTTTTTTTTTTTAAGACTCTTATCTTCAATACCCAAGGCAGCTTCCCCATCACAAAACAGAAATCACGAAATAGTATCTTTTCCTGTTCATTCTTTCATTGATTCTTTCACATAAGTGCATAAACACAAATAAAGAGAGGGGAAAAAAGGCTCCAGTTCATGATATAAAAATACTGTCTGGAAATATGAAGTTTTATTGTGAAGCTGCAAATCTGTAATCATTCAAAATAGGGACTTAAAAGGAAAATCTTGCCTGTTGTTCGTAATAATTTTTTGGCTCCATTCCCATCTTGATTTGTGAATTGCCAGACATAAGGTTCTCAAAGATTCCTAGAGAAAATATTTCACCTTTGGTAATTTCTACGCCCCCCTATTTTACATTGAAACATAATAAATAATAAAGATTCATCTTCCTGTTCTTTTACCTGTGCCTCGTTCACTTGCTTGTCTTTCCTTATTAGCTTTGATATCACAGTGCCATCTACTTGATCAACAGAGTCAGTTTATTTTCCTTAGAAAATAACTACGCAGCTGTAACTCTGAAGAAATCAAAGGGCTGCTCAGTTTCCTAGCAAGTTCCTTCTCCTTCTCACCTCCTAGCCCTTTCAAAGCAGCACTGCCCTTAGATGTCCGCCTTTGGGAGCTGGCCCAGCTCCGAGATTGTTTCACAGACCTACACAAAGCCCAGCTGGATAGTGACAGATCCACAGGCACTGCAAGGACAATGCAAGCCCTGCCGACCCTTCTCTCAGCATCCCTTCTCCTCTCTGGCAGGTGTTTTGATTTGAGAGACGGGTCCCCCTCTATAGGCAGAAAACGTGTCAGCCTTTTGTATGTGTAAACTGGAGCAGAGGCTTTGTTTGGAGTAAAAAAGCATCACAGCAGTTGGAGAAGATGGATTGCATAGCTTGAAAGGTTGAGCCATCCCTTCTTAGAAATATCAGCAGCCTAGCCTGAGCCCCGGCAGGCATGTACCTTATGAATTTTTCCTACAAATATTTAGACAAGAAATACTGTAGACAGGGCTAAAAGAAATTATCGCTGTGCACTTACTTCTAAAGACCTGTTTCTCTACAGGAATCACCAGTCTGGCAAGATCAACAGTAAGAGTGAAGGTGAGACTGCCACACTAAATAACTTTTCACCTACAAGACAGGCTTTTTTCTCTTTTTGTACTATTGAAAGGTGTTTGAAGTGGTTTTTTTCTATGTATATTTCAAAGTAATTTTGATTCATTCATTGTGAAAAATCAGTGTGTAGACTCCAGTTTTACCTGTCCTTAAGCCTTCTCTTTTTATTGCTTTTATCCCCACCTGTCACTCTCTTATCTTACCAGTATGGTTGCAAGCAGGTAGGGCGTACGTACCAGCAACTTTCCAGTGCTCAGAGTCCTCGGTGGGCCTTACCCATGATTGTTCTTATCAAAGCCTAAACGTTTTGTCCCTCAGAAGACATCTTTGCTATGACTCATGCAGAGTGACAAGAGATACAGGCTTGCTTTTATAGGCACTTTGGCTTCTCTGTATGGAGGCAGGCAGCTGTAGAGACATCTGCGTTCTTTGCTGTTGAGCTCCATCTGTGAGGAGGGTAGGACAGCTTTCTGCAACAGTACCATGGTACCTTTCTGCTTCTCCACTGCCTGTTAAATGTTATCTCTTTACCTGAGCAATACTGGTACTGGCTGGTGAATTCACCCTGCAGCTGCAGATTGAGACTGTCTTTTCACTTGGTGGCTGTGCTGGCCATTGCAGTGAACAAACTTGAAAATGCGGGTCCTGTCCTATTGCCGCAGGACTCCAGCGGTGGTCTGTGCCTCCCCTCTAAGGGAACAGGCACAGTAGTCAACCCACACCAGCAGTTTTCATGTATCCTTGGGGATACTAAGTTATAAAGAAATCTTTTGTAACAGCTGTGAGGCATTACAAGAAAACAAGTAATTGTTTGCTTACTTAATGGCCATCAGTCTTGATGGCGCTCCTGGTTCATTTATAGCTCAGGACTGAGATAAAGGTTAGCACAGACCTTGCAACAATAAGCTCTTATATGTGCCTAATACAGTTGCTTGGGAACACAATGCCAATATTTTCTGTGTTGACACCAGCACCTGTTCTGTCTCCTAAGCAGGGTGGCTTCCATGCAAATAACTCCTATGTGAGTGCTCGCATCAACTGGATTCCAGTTTACTTTGTAGAATTAAATGAGCACCACATAGAGTGGTTAAAGAGATTTTCACATTAATTGTAAAATGAGCATTTTGTCCACACAGATGTCAAATATTCCTTCTTGTCTTATGGATTACTGACTTTGATACTGCTTGCCCATCAGTTGTCACTGGGGCCAGAAGAGAGTGGTAATAACTCGAAATTGAGAGACGGTTGTTCATACTGTTGTGCATGGCAGCTATGGCAGCTGAAGTCAAGTACTTCACATGCAGTTCTTACTGTGCTTTCTGTGGCATTTTGTTATAGCCCAAATAAAGTTTGGTAAACACTAATAAGAGTTTATAGGGGTACCTTACTCAAATGCACATCTGATTGTTTTTACATATTTCTCCTGCTGATTGCACAGGCACAATCCTCTAGTGTAAAACAATGATGGGATTTAATGTGACGATGGATAAGTCATGTCTCAAGCCTCCCTCTGTTCAGAGGGGATAGGGAAGCCACTGGTCCTGAATGTATCCCCTTCATTTGGAATATTACAGAAGACATGCTATTTTCAGCCTTTTCCATGCTGAGTGGCACAGAGGAGGTATTTTGAATTTTGCAGAAAGTACTTATGTACGTTTCTAAACTGTTTTGTAAGCCTGCTCTGGGCTCCTGGCAGCCTCTGAAATAACGCTGCTCTCTGAAGCCAAGTAAACCATTGCAAGTACAACAGCAGCAGCAAAGTACAGCTGGCTTTCCCCATAATAATTGCCTTGCTGAATGAACACACACCTTTTCACACCCTGTGACTGAGTTGAGGAAGAAGACCACTTTTGCATGTGGGTAGGTTGCTGTCGTAATAAACACCTGAGCAAACTTTACTATATCCTATCTTGGCTGTAGCACTGCATATTGTGGCAGAGCCTACAAAGCCAAGACTTTAATAAAGTTTGTTTTTCCACCTCCACCTGGCCAAAATACATTCCTCAGTTCTCCCCCAAACCATCTTAATTTAAATAAATATAATGAAATCTCATGTAAATGATGGGACCTGTCTCTTCCGAAATGCATGACACTGTAAAATCCTGGTAGGGGAAGATACCTTCTCTGGGTGACCCTGGTTTAAGCAACCATTAGTCCTACCCACAGCTGCTCAGATCCCTGAGTCATCCCCTGCCTCAAGCTGCCACAACTTCTTTCGTAGCTGGGTGATGAACTAATCAGGAACACAGATCCAGATGGAAAATAGCCCCAGGAAAAGGGGTGAGGGAGGGAGTTTTCTGCCAGATCAGTTCCTCCATCTCATCTCAAATTCGTGTGTTTACACCCTGCAGCAAGAATGGGAACAAAATCATCTGGGGAAGAGGGGCAATCAGGGTGGTGACTGTTTAAACCAGTTTTACCACCCTCAATGAATGCCAAGCCATTGCTTCAAAAAAAGCTCCTCCCTAAGTCCCAGCGTGAGGAAATGAGGTGGTTGATTTTCCTCAACTCACATCTTAATCTGTGTACTACTTGTTGCTGGGGCTTTGATGCTTGTCAGAAGTATGTCACCAATCTGTCCCTGCCTACGCCTCTCCCTGCTGTCACCACTGTTCTGCCTTTCAAGGAACTTTTGTGGTCTGACTTGCAGAATAAAGAGTTTCTTAGGAAATATCAGAGAGGAGGCAAGACGTAACACATGAATTGCCTATGTAATATGTGACTTCTCTGTGTGAGCACAAAGTCTTCCAAGTATTTCCCTCACATTTTATTCTTCTGCCAGACTCTGTTTGGGCTGGACACTTTGTGCAGCACTGGCATGGTGCTGCAATTTGACGTAGTAAATTGCTTAACAGTTTCATAACCTTTTCCTTTCACTGCTGAGTAGAAATGAAGGTCTTTGATCAGGAGGTTGCATCACAGAACCAGCTTTGTAAAGAAAAATAAAAGTTGGAAACGAGGTTACACTACTACGTTTCATCGCCACTTGTTTTTTACTAGATAGCCCTTCAGGGACACAGTGTGGCAGTGCTAAAGCCATAAGCTCTGCCAGCATCTGTCAGAGGGACATTAGTTTGTCCCCTGGCAGATGCTGCGGCAATGACTGTGTGTGAGACTGACACCGATTAGGTTGCACCACGGGGCTCCCACCAGGCGTTTCCTGTGGCAGCGAGGGCCACAGGGTTGGGTATCACAGCAGCAGCAGTGATTGCTACTGATGGCTGTTGGGGCTTTTTCCAGGATAAGTCTGGTCCAAGCTTAGATGCCAGCAACTCCTGCTGTTTTGACATGAGCTTGATTAGACCAGCGCTACAGAGGATCACTAGACAGTACGTGTGTGCCAGAGGCCATTGCTAACAGACAGGATAATAAGATCTCTTCCAGGGGCTGATCCAGAGGTATGACAAACAGGTGTTTTGGTGTCCAGTTCCTCAGCCATCAGAGCATGGTGGTTTGTTACAGCAACCTTCACAGGTCCTTGGCAGGCATTGCCTTGGCTCTGGCCTCTCTGTGCGTAGTGTAAAGCAGGACAGAGCCTGGTTTGAGACAAGTGTCAGCTCCACACTGCTTGCCACCTTCCAGAGGGGCTTTTGTCTCCCTCTCAGCCCTTCTCTTCATTGGCCTGAGGGATTGGTCTCTTTTCAAACCTGTAGATCCGGAGTTTCCAGCCCAAAAGCTACACCTTTCAGTGGGATCGAGGGACTGGCAGATGCAACTCAGTTTGGGGTCCTGACCAGGCTGCCGGTTGGGCATTAGCCCAGGGGAAGGAGGAGTGAGGGTGAAGGTGGTGGCTGACCTCCCCTTCCCGTTTGCCTTGCCTCTGCTTCCCACTGCCCCTGCAGTGCACAGAGGGAAGGGGTCTGGTGAAAGTGTGGCAGTGCCCTGTCACACTCGGGCATCTCTCTGCTAGAAAGCCAGGAGGATGCAATTCCCTCTTCGGGGTGCCGGCACCCACGGCCGTGCGGCGGGGCGAGGAGGGTGCCCTGAAGCAGGAAAGGATCCGTGAATGGCTGCGGTTTGGGGCTGGCCCTGAAAGCGGCCCCGCCAGGCGTGCTTGAACACAAGGCAGGTGAATGCAAACGCTGCCTGGGGCGTCACCTTCCCGGGGGTGGAGCTGCTCCGGCACAGGTGGCAGGGCTGAGCCTGGGGCCCTGCGGAGCCTGGGGAGCCCTGCTCCAAAACCAAGCCTAAAGCAACCAGCCTTCACCTGGGCGGTGAGTTCACCTCCCTGAAAATCAAGCTGTTGCCCACCCTGCCATCACCACCACCACCAAGCAAGGCTGTCTGTGGCGAGCATGGACTGTCCGGGGAAGGAAGGCGTGGGGGGAAGGAAGAGGAATTTGGCCCTGCTGAGGAATAAGCTGTACATGGGGGAGAGGAGGAGGACAGAGCCCGTGGTGGAGAGCACCGCCACCGCCGGGGACCATGGCACCTTGAGGAGGAGTCAGTCCGACAGGACAGAGTACAGCCAGAAACTACAAGGTACTGGGGAAGCCTGTTTGGTGCTCTGCTGCTAGGGATGCTCTGAGCTGGGGTGGTATCTCAGTGCCCTCCAGGCTGCAGCCTTGAGATAAAGAAGGGAATGGTCATCTCTGCCCCCATGCACTCACAGTCCGAATAAGCAATGGCCCCTCTCACGTTTGCCCCTCACCTCCAGGGTGTGAAATGTTTCCCCTAACTTTTCTAAATAGTGTTGTGTAGACAGGACACAAAATATAATCCAAGGTTTTGCTGAGTTCTGCAAAACGCATATGCAACCAAGATCTTTCTCGTTCATCACCAGAATGCATTTGCAGCACAAACTGTTATGTGAAAATAGAATGCCTCTGTCCTGTCTGTCGTTGGCTGTTGTACCAAGTGGATTTTATGCCAAGTCATTAGAAGCATCAAGGACATTTTTTTTCTCAGTTAAAAATATCAGGATTTATAATGTGTTTATCTGCTGCATGGTTTGTACAAGCCTGAACTAAGTATGTCCAAATACATGTTTGGATGGATAATCTGATTCAAATTATACCATTATGGAGAGGGTTTCTTTTCAAATAACCAGATTGCATCTGGACTACAAAGTGTAGTAAAGTATGCCAGTATTGGGCTTGTCAATCAAAAATTAAATGTGATGCCACAAATTGAGGAAAAGCATGAAGAATGTGAATGGCTATTTCTGAGAGCGCTCTGGAACACGAACCGATGAATTCCTGTGGGTTTCCAGGGTCTTTTAACAACAGGGTCCCATCACAAATGCAGGGTTTGAGTATTATTATGCTGTGTGTATTACTAATAGTCATATAACTACCTAGTGGCAGTTACTCTTGCGACCATAATCCTTTATGGGGAAATAAAATAGAAAAATACTTGTATTGCGGTTTTGATGCACTTAATTAGGAAGTAGCATTGCTTCAGAAAGACAACAAAAGCAGAAAATAAAGTAATAAGCCTGAAAATAATAGGTTTTCTATGGGGGCTGCATATGCTGAGAACAACAGAGTGGTTCATCAATTATGCTGTTCCCTCCTCTTGATAGCTAATCAATGAGATGAAAAATATTCAGTTAAGTCAGGCCTGTTCTTCAGGGATCTGGTGGGGGTGTTTCAGGGCACAGGCATGGATTGCTGTGGCTGAGCAGGCAAGCTCCTGGCAAACGTCCTACCAAAACAGTTTGTAACTCGTGAATGGGGTTGTCCAGGTGAGGTCAAGGTTATCAGAGCAGTATCCAGCAAAAAGTGTGAGATCTTTCTGTCTCATGATGGCTGTATCCATGCCATGAATGTCTCCTGTTTAAAATCTGAAGCAAAGGAGGTGGGGAAGCCTAGGAAGTCATGGCAGACTGTGAGGTTATGTTTATGGCAGCATTCCAAGGAGACGGTAAATCCAGCTTTACAGCTCCTGCCACCAGCTGAGACTGCCGCGGCCACATATTGCAAAGCACTGGTCCGGTATCGGCTCACTCCGCTTGCTTCTTTTTGTTCGAGAAAAACAATGATGGGTTAACAAGGTACCTGCTGGCTTTATACTGGATTAGAGGTTGCCTGTCCTCAGAGTGAAAATACAAAGGCAGTAGAAATTCCCATGAAGTATATTTACAGTTGCCATAGAAAGAAATGCAGCTGTGTGCCAAGGCCTGACCTGGATCAAATTTTCCTGAGCTAGATGTGCCTGAATCTGATAACGATCACGGATCCCGGACCTAACGTGCTGCCTGCCAATGCTGAAAATGTGCTATGATCCTACACCTTTATTTTCTTCGTTTTTCTCAGTAGTACTTGAATGCAAAGCAGCTCACTTCAGGGTGAGGGAAGTGGTTTTGTTGGCACAAAGCTTTTGAGTTTTCCATTCCTGTTAAGTAAACCCAGGCTCTGTTGGTGACAAGTAGTCTGTTGTGTATCACTAGGTCAGGACTTTCTGATCACCCGTGAATGGTAAATGCTTTGTAAAAGAAAAAAACAAATGGTAATTTGCACTTGCTTCCCATACAAATTTCGGGAAAAATTCAGTGTTTAGTTGCCGCTCCCTCCTATAGTCTCCTGTTAATATGTTTTCTAACACATAGTCTGCAGAGCTGGGGTTGGTATTAGCACAGACAAGGAGGTGTAAGAGAAAGAGATGCAACAGCAACAAACTCTGCAGAAAGGAATCTTTTCCGAGTGGGGCAGGTTTCCACAGCTAAAAGTCAAGGGGCTTCAGGACCCTCACCTCTGCTAGTGGCAGGCAACCTTGGCAGAGCAGGAGAACCAAGGTGTCCTTACACATCCTAGTGCCTACTTCAGCATTGCAGTACATTTGTGCAAGGTGAAGCATGGGTGAGACATCTCTCAAGGGCCCTTCCAGCCCTTTGTGTGCTTTAAAGGGTTCCCTGAGTAAGAACTAGGCTGTTGTCCCCTATAGCCATTTCCAGCAGCTCTGAAGTACATGTTCAAAGTACTGCTTAGTGTATTGGAAACATAGGTCCCCAAATAAAAGCCTTTAAACCAAACCAAACCCAAACAAAAACAAGAGAACAAGAAGACAAGCATAAAAACTCCTGAGAATTCAGTTTCTGCCCTTGGATTTTACTGAAGTTTTGCTATTTTATGCAGAATCCAAAATGTTTTCTATAAAGAGTGAGAAAGAGCCTACTACCCAGATCTCCAGGGTAATCCAGGTGGTTTGCTCTGTCAGTCTACAAACACAAGTACAAAGGCATTGTCAAAGGTGAAAACTTCTGCAAGTGTTTTTCACTTTAAAATTAAGGAATCATTAGAATACAAGAAAGCATTTTCATGGTTAATTACTATACTGGATACATCTATTCAATACCTAATCTGGTGTGAATGGCCATGCAACACCTCCCGACTTTCCTCTTTTTAAAAAGGAAATAAGATGCAAAGTAACTATTATATTCTCAAGGAGCTTGGCAAGCATTAGTGCCTCTACTTCAGCTCATCCTGTGAGATAACCAAATGCCTGCAGCCCCATTTTAGATAGAGGAAAATAAGGTGATTGCTATCAAATGTCAGGTTGATGATACAACCATGCAGGCATTTAGAACCCAGGTTGTAGTTGCAGTCTTAGGTGAGTCCAGGAATACCTTGATCGAGCCATATACATTTTTTTTCTTCCATTAGCTGGACAGAAGCATCAGTTTTCTGAAGAGGAAAGAATGGGGTTAAGGAAGATATATTTACTAGCATTTGTGGTGGATGTAGAAATAGTATTACAAGAGCTAAGACAGAGCTCCTGTGACATTTCTATGCATTGCTCTGCTCTGCATTCACTAGAAAATTCTGCACATTTGTATTTTCCAGAGGCATGAAGAACTAGCTGGTCTCCATAAGCAGTGGCATGAAGTGGTATTTAACACCTCTGTATTCAAATGTATTATCTATAGCTGTTTAGTTGGTAAGAGTTGTTCTCTTTTCTACAGAGAAAATCCGTCAGCAGCAGCTTTAAAAGTAGCTATATTAATATTTATGTATTATATTAATGTTGGGATCAGTCTTTGAATTAATCTAAAGCTTCCAGTCTGTGAGTACCTATGTATTTTGGTAAAAGGGGTTTGCTTGATGTAGTTACTGGCACATAAATATTTGCAAGATCAGGGCAGATTAACATACAATGTGTCATGGGGATAGATACTAATAAACAAAAAGGGCAGACCACAAAAAGGAATTTAAAGCATTAGTTCACTGTCTGTTAGGTTTTGGACAGATTGCTGGTTTTTGGTAATAACCATATGCCAAACTTGTGCTTGCTGTGAAAAATGAACGGTAGAAAATGGTGGGTTTCCTGAAGGAATCAAAGATCACATTTGCAGTGTTCAGCAAGACAATGCCTGCCTTGGTAATACTCCTTGTCTTACAAATTATTACATATTAACTCCTTTATAACTGTTGCTGTGAATGGGTCAATTGGCCTGGTAAATGATTTACACACATTTCAATTTAAAATGCATCAGTGACATACCTGTAATAGACAGTGATTCAAATCACACAGCTATCATAGTATACTGCCTCAGAGCTTGTGTCTGAATCCAGAATGCCATGTGTTTTCTGTGTCTAATGTAGCTATGAGAAATAACCAACTCCAGAAATGATGCAGAAACCTGTGAAATTATACAAATTCCTGAAAAGGTGCTATCCCTTGGTATACAAAAGCCCAGTCAGAGGCAACTCATCCCCCTTTGCTCCTCGAGCAGGGCTACTTTCTCCATCCCATCCTCCTCCCTGCTTGCAGAGCTCACCACTCCTTCCTGCATGGGCTGCTCATGCACTCAGCTTCTGGTACCTCCCACTAGAAGTAAAGATCCTCTGCGCCTTTTTTAGTTCCTTATTTGCTTTGTGCTGTACTTACTGATTAATTTTCTATGGACTGCAATGTAGATAATGAAATATCCTATTTTACTGCAAAATGTATGCATCCAATGATCTTTGGAGCAGCTGGTTTACTAAAGTACAGTAAGGAGTAAAAGTCCAGATTATTTCCTGAAGCGCAGGAGATGGTTCAGTGAAAATACTCCCTTGTGCCCTGTGATGAGAAGTCACGATCTAACAAATACTTTTATTTTCTCCCATGCAAATTTGAGCTTGGAGAATCTTATTCTGCTAACTTTCTCTGCAATAAAGCTGGAGTTATTCCTTGAACTTATTGCAGTGGCAGTCAGGCTGGGAAATGAGCTCATCTTTTCAGAGCAGAATCCATTTTGTGCCACTGTGTTTGCACAGCATTTAGCACAACAAGAAGTGCTGTGTGGCTCAGGACTCTTAGGAGCTACCACAGCATAACTAGTAACAGCAGCCCGGGTAAAGGAGTGAAGACTAGGACCCAAGGAGCTTTACGGATCCTCCTCTGAGCATGTTAGCAAACATTTTATTAATTGGGATACTTTGCATCGTGGGCCACACAGCTCACAGCTTGTACACCTAATCCACCCCAGATCTTAAGGTATGTGTGTCCCAGGGGAAGAGGTTCAGATATAACCCTTCCTCAGTTCTTACTTTATTAACATACTAGCTCAGTGCTGCAGGAGTGGTATATTTATGCTGGTATATGACACACTGGAAAGGTTTATTTGTAAGTATTGGCACTAACAATGAGGGCATTCTTCTGTCACCTGATGATAAGCTTTCTTCCCTTCCACAGTGGTCACATGGGAGCTCTCTGTAGTCCTGTCAGCACACACATAATTAAAGCAGTCTGCTGTCAAGGAATTGAAGAAAGAACCTTCGCATTGAATGTAAATATTTTCTGTACTTTATGGAACAGAAAAATGATCAAAGATCAAATGACCTAATTGCAAGGAAATCTCTGATGCAGATTTTATAAGCAGACCTGTTGCCCAGGAATACAGGTGCAAGGTCATTCTGGTCCTGCAGTGCTTTCCTGCTGGGTTCAGAAAAGGGGCTTTTTGCGTGTCTAGCTCACAGCCTGTACACAACAAACCTGTTTCTGAACAATGCTGCTGTTATACACCTCTCTGAGTCAGAAAAAAAAAAGAGGTTTTCTACAAACCTCTCCCAATCCTTTCCTATTTCAATGCCCAACCTAGAGTTCAGCAGTGTAATTCACACCATGTTTGCACCGTAACAACTCCAGTGCGAAACTGTGAGGACATCCCTTATGAATTGATCCCTCACAAGGGGAGGGGCATCTGATGTAAAATTCATTGTGTGTTGGCTCCTGTAATGCACTTCTTTTGCGCACAGTGGGACACTTCATCCTTCCCCACTGCTTGTCCTATTTCAGGCTCCCTCACTTCCAAGGATCCCAGTGTCCCTGTGGCCCGCAGCCTTCCCAGCATCTCCAGCAGAAGCAGGGGTGTAGAAGGCAGATCTGGAGAGACTGTGTGAGGAGGGAGAGGAAAGCTGCCACAGCAGCAGTCTCTAAACTTGGCTGCCTGCATTTCATTCCCAAATCCAGCTGATAAAAGCTGGTGTACATTCCTGTGTGTAATAGTTAGGTTATCTGAGGGTACAGGCTATCTGAGGACTTGCTTTCACAGAGGAATAACTTTATCCAGGGTGATACGAGCCCCATGTTTTACACGTGAAAACACAGTAATGCTATAATTTGTTTGTTATACCTTGATAACTTGTGCCTTCACCACTCCCTTGTGCCAGGTAAAATCCCCATATCTGTGCAGTGCAAGTGTGGCATCCTCCGAATGCTGCCTAAGGAATGGAAAGGCCTGTTAGTCACTCCATTCACCGACATCACCGTACTCATTCTTGTATTTTGTGCCAGTACCATCAGTTCCACATGGGAAGCGTTCAATAGGGAGAAACCTGGGTTCCCTCCCCAGGGGTGGATGTAATACCCAACCAGACCATCTTACCTGGAAGGATAGATAGAGGAGACCTCTTGAAGCTTCTCACTCTCTAGGTGTGGAAACCAGGGAAATTTGCATGCATAGGTCTTGCAAACCTGCTATGGCTGTTCCTCCAGTCACTTGCTGTGCGTCTCCCAATACCTCCCCTGAGCCTAGAGAAGGGCTGCTGCATTTGCACATTGCAAGCTCTGTTCCTCCATGCTCTCACTGCATTGTGGCATGTCTCCATCTGGGGGATATCTTTAGACTTCACACTTGCAAGAAACTGCTTTTGTAAGACATGTGGCTGCTTTGTTCATGCCATCGCATAGTGAGTTGTTGAGTGCAACTTAAAGCCATGTACTTCAATACGCAGCTGGAAAACCAAAGTCATCACCTTCCTCACCAAAGCAAAGTCCTCTAGAAAGGTGACTCCTGCAGATAGGTGACATCACAGAGCAACAATTCAAACATTGCATTCTACTTTTTATTTTTATGCCTACTAAAAGTACCACCTAGTTTTTTGTAAACTGGGCTTAAGGTGCGACTGTTTAATATATCATTCAATGGACTATTTTTCATTTTTCTCAACCTGGCATCTCTAAGGACGAATGAGTCAAATTCTTAATGTAATAGTTAATCCTCAGTGATATCTCTTCCTGTTAATCCTCTCTCTTCAACTGTTCCAGGGCTGGTACACATTACCAGGTAGAAATGAATGTGCTTATATTCCAGATATGCACTTGCTGTTTGTGCATTCATTAAACTTTCACTTACTCCACAAGGATTTCAGCAAGATACTAATGTTCTCAAACTGGTCAAAAGCAATCAGCTGAACATGAAATCATACGTTTGGGCTGTAATCATCACTTCAGGAACTTGCTATTGCATTCTGTAGAGACAGATATGCCTGAAATGAAAAACTGAACATATTGAGTGAAAATGGAAAATTATATTACATTTAACAAAAGGAAACATTTATTAAAAAACATGTTTTCTATAAGGAAACAGCATCTAACTGATATTTCTCATGATTATTTCTTCCTGTTGAGGATAGCTTTTCTTTCCTCACATTATTATCTATCATGCAATAAAGATAATAGATGAGCCCTGACATAATTCAAGAATCAAATTTGATCAGGGAGATCTAATGGCATAAACTGAAAGAACAGCCTCTCAAGGGATTGTGACTTCCAGCCTGAAGTCACATGCCCTCCCCTGTCACCAGAATAAGAGATTAGAAAGTTCTTTTGTACACCATCTCGTGCTTACCTTAAAATTCCATCTGATACCATAACAGTTCTGTATCAGAGAGCAAACAACATGTCTGAGATCTTCCAGGATGTCTGGTTCTTTCTGCACTTTCTCAGGAGCTGCCCCAAACTTTCACATACGGCTACATGCATGCTAACATTTTCACAACCAATCTCAAGAAAAGTCTTGATTTTGGTGCAGAACTGGAATAGAAATGTATTGTTCATGTGGTTCCTTGTGAATTTATAAGTGTGGTTACATACTATGAGTTTTTGGAGGAAAAAGTATCTGCTGGTTTAGCACATCAGCAGCAGGCAAGGTGGTCTCATTCTGCAACCCTAGCAGAAACTTTCTCAGAGGGAGCTGTGAAGTGATACTGGTACCAGTTTTGCTCTCCTCACTAACGTAAGGGCAGAGTTTGTTTTATCCAGCACACAGCACCTTTGGTGTATGAGCTCTGCAGCCGCACAAGCTCCTGTACAGTTCATGGGCTCACACCAGCACAGACTCACTGGGGCAAAATTCAGCTTAAAATTCTTTTGATATCCAAGACCTTGTGGAGGGGAGACATCCTCTTCATGTTTCCATTTTATTATCTGAGGACAAACTGTTCGTGCCTATTATATACAGACTTCAAGGCTAAAAACTCAGACGTGAAAAGTACATCTAAACACAAAAAGGTTTTAAAAAAATCAGCCCGCCCCTGCCCCAGTTTCTTTGGGTTCTTTGTCCTCACTGTTTAAAACTAGTGGTATAGAGATAGAGGTGCAGTCTCAGAGCAGCTATTTGAAAAGAACTGTGGTCACATCAGTCTCACTACAAAACCTGGTGAGAGAAGTATTAATAACAAACCTGTCTTTTCTGAATATCAGTGGTCAGCATAATTGTAGAAAGGGTTGGGGAAGATGATACATTGGATTTATTATATTTTACACCTCGTGTTGGAAGATGGCTCGAGGCTCTCTGTCCTGAAAGCTGATTAGCTTTCCCATAAGTCCAGCTCCAGGTTATCATCTACAGCCTTGGCCGGTGTTGTACTGGTGACCTCATGCTGTTCAATTCTCACTTGAGTGCTCATGGCCTCACCCTCGACCATCAGTTCAAACAACTGCAGTATTGGCTGTCAGTGAGCAAAGCACCTGATACTGCTTGCTGTTTTCTCATTATTCGTTCCACTCCCTACAAGAAGTTTACACAAAGGTGTAGCAGTCTGATCCTCAGCAGAGATTCCCATCCTTCGCCGCTGAGTGATAAAAGCCCATGTAGTCAAAGCTCGACCTGGGTAATGCAGACTTGAGCACCTAATGATATGTGCATCTTTGTTGGTACTCTGCACCATCTTGTGGCTAGCAGAAAAACACCAGAATAGCCTCTGAAGTATTTCACTTTTTTTTTTAATGTTTTGGTTTTGTGTGTATGTGTGTTTCCTCATGAAAAATACAGATTAGATTGTCAGCGTACAGAGATAAAACTCAGTGCCCTTTTTACAGCTGACATGAATCTCTGCAGGTTGGCTTACAAACCAGAAAATGGGAAAACCATCATTACAGATAAGTAGGTTGTGTGTAGGTCCTGTAGTGTACGTAAATTACCCATCTGTAGAAAACTAGCTTGCATTTTCATGTATTTGAAACAAATCAGATATTCTAGGTGCTAAGTATTGAAAAACAGTTAAGAATGTCCTGATCTCAATGATCTCTGTTGTTCCAAGAAACGTTTGTTATTGATCATTAAAGGTTTTCTCATATTGTCCTTTAATTCCTTTGCCTCTTTCAAAAGATTATTTTTAAACAGAATTAGAGGATTCATCATTATTGTTACTAACATTGCCTTCATTTGAAAGTTTGTCTTCCAGTACTTGCTGCCCTCTATTTCCCATGAATAGACTCAATGTTACATTGTACAAAACAAAGGTTATTATTGTGAAGCTTTTTTATGGTAGGCAGCCTTTTTATTTCACAGAATATATTTTTCCCGTCCTCCAAATCATAATAGATGTCAGACCAAGACTGTGTTTTCAAAGGAGTAGAAGGGCATCAGCTATCCTTGAACTTCAGTGTAACAAAGATCAGGCTTTCCTGGGCTCCACAGAAAATTTCTGCCCAATACATAACATCTAAGCTGGGGGAGCTGGTGATGGGTTATCCTCTTAATGCCAAAGGGGCAGTTTCCTTCCCCAAATCCATGTCCACTTTTAGAGGAAGGAGATGGAATGACACTCAGTCTGATTTGGGTTTGCCACTTCTTATGCTTCTTTTCCTGCTCTCCATGGTGATTTGGGAATTTCCAGCAGGCACCAGATATGTTTCCCCACCCATGGTTGTGCAGGGCAAGCTTTGTACACTCTTACGAATTTCTCTCTCTTTTAAACAGAAAAAATGGCCCCACAGGTGGCCACCTCGCCACAGGAGGATGAAGAACAAGTCAGTAGACGCATGATGGCCAAGAGGGTGAAAATCATTGCAGAACTCATGCAGACCGAGAAAGACTATATCAGCAACTTGGACCTTTGCATCAAGGAAGTGATTCAGCCCCTGAGAAACAAGCAGGTGAGTGCTGGGGGTGGAGGACAAGGTAGTGATGTCAAGGTCTCAACTCACCCACATTCTTTTGGACAGTCTTAATGCAAGCACAAGTGCCAGCACGAGAGTGACATGGTGCTGGAGCTGGCGCTCCAGAAAGTGATATGTCAGGGCTCTGGTGAGGAGAGAGGAAGGTCAGATATGCTCCTGACACTTGTGCTGCCTTTGCATAAAGCCTGCATGAGGTACTCGCCCAGAGGCCAGCTTGGATGCTATATACCTTCCTGTGGGCTGCAACAGCAGCTTCCAGCTCTCCATACCGCTCTGTAGTTATAACTTTTCTTACATGCCCTGGCAGACCTTTACTGGTACCTCGAAAAGCAGTAACAACTAATAAAACCAAGATTTTTTCTACAATAGAAACTGGAATGGAATGAACCTCTGCATCAAGTTTAAATTCAGTTGTTAGGATAACTTTATCCATCCTTTCAGACAGCTGTGGTGGATAAACACCATGCTTGAGAGGCCATCGAGCACTTGGGAAATTTGCACTCTACACGGAAAAGATACATTTAAGAAGGAAGGCTCATAAACTATCTTTCAGGCAAAAGATCTCATTAGGCCAATGATAGCCATTTTCTTTTTTAGCTGAGACTTCAAAGAGCACCTTTTCCTCAACAGTATTTCAATTTGTAGGAAAATGGTGAAGCTGAAAGCTGGGAATAGAAGAGATTGTGAAGAGAAAGATTTGTATTTTTGGGGCCTGAAATATAGCATTCAGAGAGGCTACACTAATTATATCTGCTGCAAATATGGAATAAAAATAATTTTAAATAGACCTTAACCCAGGTTCTCTTTATGTAGGGTTTCTTATGAAACTGGTGATAAAATATAGGTGCAGAGGCCAAAGTGTCTTTAGGTGACATTGACAATGCCTCTTCGGGAAACGCTGTGGTCAGCTGAACTCTGTGCTGTTTAAACTCCTGCAGGACCTTTTTTCATTCCTAAAACTCTGTCGGAATTTGTTCCAACCCATTTTCGGAAGAATAACCCATTTTCAGAAGAATAACCCATTTTCAGAAAAGCTGGCCTCTGATGACATAACTTTAAGGAGTTCTTGACTTCTTCCTCCTCACTTGTTCATCTACTTAGTAGTCTCCACTTGATTCCCTCCCCAGCCTGGCCAGCACTGAACAAGAGTATTGTCTGGCTGAACTTGAGATTTTTGACAAATGTGCTGTATTCTTTTGCTCATTTTCAGTCAACTGAAACCATTCATTCTGTGTTAACCTGTGTAAGTGTCCATACACAGCATAGTTTGGATATATGTAGACATTGTTCTGGGGAGTAGGTCAGAAGTCCTGTGCTAGATGTATACAGGAGAAGTAATGTAGAGATTATAACTCTCTTAATGTAATAACGTCTGCATTTTTGAAAGGTTTTAAAGAATATTATATGGTTTTAAGGCTAGTTTTCAGATAAACTACCACATTGAAAGTTTGTAATGTGTTTAGAGAAGGATAGCTTTTAGAAAACTGGCCTAACAATGAATTTGTTTCATATTTCCAAATGGATAAAACATGTTTTAGTCCCTATAATATTTCTAAAGAAATTAACTGCATTAGTACTGGAAGTATTTTTCTGATTCTGTTACAATAGCGTGCAATTTGATCCTCCTGGCATCTGCTAAGCTGCTATGTAAATCAGCAATTCTGTTCCAAATGGCGAGGTAGGTTTCGAGGGTATTAATATGGATGATGAAATTGGTCTTGTCTTTGTTCTCAATATTAGCAAATTACCGCTGGCTATCTCCAGTTGTCCCCAGATAGTAACTATTGCCCTGCTGTGCAACGAAAAATATGTGTCCTGGAAATTTTTTACTTCCTCTAAAATGAGTAGGGACACAGTACCAAATTTTCTGTTGGTATAAATTGATACAGTTCATTGAAGCCCATATTGTGTGCCTAGGCTCTGTAGGAAGCTCGTTAGGTTATATTAATACGCAAAATGATAAATGTGTTTGTTTTAGTGGAAATTATATGATCTTGATTGTATTCTTGGATTTATAGGACAACTAACTTAAAATGATACTGGCTTTCTAGAAGTCATTGTACCTGTTAGCTGGCACCGAAGTGCCAAGGTCTGAGTTTATGTAACAGCCTCTGTTAGTGAGTGGTAATCAGGGAATAAAACCCATTGTCAACTATTGTTTTCCTCAGTGGGAAAGTAAACAAACATTTCAAAGCCAGCTAAGGATCTTTTCTTTATTCAGATGATAATATTTATTTCCTTCCCAGGTAAACACTTTCAGATTAGGGATAGTTCAAAATAAAGGTTAAAAGCACTTGATAACATACCCTTTGTTAACTGCGTCAACCGTATTATAGTAATCTGGAAACTGTATATGTGTCCTTGAAATCACAAGGAGGATGTTTATATGAGGTTTTGCAGAAGTGGTGCTTCCTGGAGTGTTGAACAGTCAGGGCATAGCAAGAGAAGGTCTGTAATACACAATGTCCTTCTTTATCCTTTGTCAGTAGCTGCTTAATATTTGTATTCCATTAGATTGCTCGCTTTGACGTGGATGGCTTGTTTAGCAACATTGAATTGGTCCATCAAGTATCAGCCAAACTGCTGTCATTGTTGGAAGAAGCCACAACAGATGTGGAGCCACCCATGCAAATAATCGGTATGTTTACCGTCCTCTTGAGTTCTACAAAGCTACATGAAAGAATAAACGTAACTCTCTCCTGTCCTCCACTCTCATCAGACTTGACTTCCTCCCCAGTATCCCTCCCAGAAGCTGTCCATAATGACACAGGAGAAATGACATGTGAAACCTGTCCAGTTGTTCTACTGTACTTGTAGGATTATGATGCTCTTTTTTCCATCCATCTGGATGTTGAAGGGGAGGAAGGAAAGAGAAAATGAGTTTAGAATGAGTAAAACCTGCAGCACTGAGTTATACAACTTACTGATAAGATCCTTTTTGTCGAGTTTGATATTGCCTTCCTAAATCCACTCATGCTTATACCAACTCTTGTAATGCATACTCATTGTTATGCCATTCAGGAAAAGCATTAAAAATGATTGGAATAACAAGGATGCCATATGACACTACCACCCCCTCCCCCGCCCCAACACTGTAAACATGTATCCACTGGAGACACAGTTCATGTAAGAGGCGGTTAAGTGTGCTTAGTAGGGACTTGGACAGTAAAGAAAGCTGTAATGAATCTGAAGTTTGTGGGATTCTGTGTAGGAATGTCTGTAGGGATTATGGGTATTTTCAGCAAACGGGTTGGCCCTGGATATGTCACAGCAGTCACAAGTTCTACAGGCCAGGCCATGAATGTTAAGGCTATGATTCACTTGACATTCTGGTGCAGCTGGAGAGATTTAAGAAGTTACCACTCATTAGGTTTCCTATAACTGCTTCTTCAGTGCAGAGGCGCTAGGTGAGCCATCCTAAGGGATCAGGTGAGAATATTTAATTTACTTTAGTGAAAAGTCAGACAGTTTAGTTTAAAAAACTTCCAGCTGTGATTCAGAGGTCAGGGAGGTTCTTTCTTCCCTAAACTGACCACATACCACAGGTAACACATTATAGAAAGTACCCCTCTTCTCGTGAATAAGGGGGTAAAAAATATTGGTTGCCACTTGACTAAGAAACATGATATTAAAGCGTATGAGGCTTGGGAAAAGTATTAATCCTAGCACGTCTCAGTCAGGTTTGCCAAGGCAACAGCTTAACGTAGTTTGACACGTCTGTTGTTTGGCGGTATTTCAGTGAAAGTGCATCATGATGAGTCATACTCTTAATAAGCAATGTTCTATTCTAGCAGGAAGTGCCTTTCTCACAGCCAAGAGAATCATCCTATTAGTTCCCTGTCACATCCAGAAGTAAAGACAAACAATTTCATCCATCTATTAGGTGTATTTCTCCAGAATCAGACAAAGAACCATGAAAATGTATGGTATTGTGGATCACAGAGTTGGCTAAGCTATAGTAGGGAAAAAGCTGTCAAATAAGGTGTGAGACATTCTTTCAAAGGCTGAGACAAAAGCAGGGAGAATAACTGCATCACTATAAGCAGTAAGTTAGTAGGTTTATTGTCCTGTAAAACTACATCAAGGTAATTTTTTTGGGGGATCTTAACAATCAGTGTAAAAGTTGTTGAAGCCAGCCTATAGTAAAACCGGGCCGAGAATGTTTTAACACATCCATCATATTCCCTCATGTTTAATGTTTTTAAATATCTTGCATTGAAGTATCATACTTTGGAAGGCAACCCAATCATGGAGAGATTGAGGAGAACTGCTAATACAGCGCTTTGAAACCAAAACAATGTGGTTGCTTACATTCATGTCTTATTTTAGCCTATGTTCTCCACACTTAGGCTATGTCCGCACTGACAAGTATTAATGTCCAATAGGAGCAGACTTGCAGATTTAAAGAGTTTCTGCTAAGGAGCTGGTATCCATACTAACATTTCAAGAGGCCTTACTTCAGACTGGCTGTAGCCTGTTCCTGTGGTTTGAGAGATGCCCTTTGTGGTTGGACTGCATAAAATGTGCCCTTGGAGTGTGTCTTCTGGTAATTACCATCCCCAAAGAGATCCAGTTTGTGTCTCTGTGACTGCTCCACCACACGTACAAGGCATGGGAGATGAGGACTAATGAGTGATTGGCTTCAGAAGCCCTCTCCTAATCTGAGCTAAAGTGCTAATGTAGGCAGACCTTTTGTCGTGCTTGGTCTTCTGATGCTAAATGCCTCTGAGGTTAAATACCCTTTACAGTTCTCCCCTGAATTTTTTCTCCTCCCTGTTTTGGATGCTGTATATAGAGGAATATGAAGACTTAGTAACCTTGACTCAGCTGTAGCTATTAAACCCCCTCTTCTTCCCTCTCCTGCTGCTGTCCACACAGGAAGCGCCACTGAAAGCCATGGGGGGAAACTGTTTCTGTTACTCAAGCCTTCCTCCCAGGATTTTATCTTTCACACTGATGACCACCATACTCCAGAAGAGGCATCAGGCAGATTTGCATCTGTCAGAGTATTTTTAAATTTGTGCCCAAATACGGTGTGGTTTTGGTCCATAAAGCAAGCTCCCACAGTGATATGCCCAAAACTCATCTGATTCGGTCCATATGGCTCAGAACCAAGAAGGGCTTTAGGCTTAAGAAATCCATCTGCTTTTAAAAGGCCCTATCCATGAAATCAGCACATAATTTTTCTCATCACTGAGCATCAATGAAAGTATCTGTCATTGTGGCACAATACTTCAGTGAACAGAATTCGCTCATCTCTTTCATCCTGGGGAAGATAATTTCCAGCCTCTAGTATATACTGAAAGGAGCTATAAGTCTACAGCTTGCATTTTTTCCACTGAAAACGGAACCTCGCTTGAGTGCTTAGCATAGTACAGGCCATGCCAAGCACTGTGAGAGCTCATCATCTCTGAGAATCAAGCATCAAGTGCTCAGGATCAAGAGAAAGCTTGTTAAGGTTTCCTGTTACATCGTTAGCTAATAAAGACCTGCATAGAGAGTTCATGGGAAAGTCAGGATGCAATGTGCATTGGTAGCATTCAACATTAGCAATAAGCACAAGACAGAGAAGACAGCTAAAGAGCATTAACTATAGGATGCTGGTGCTTTTCTAACTGTGCCCTTACAGTAACTGAAATGAACTCTGGTGGTCTTAGCTCTTCATTGTTTTCCCTTATTCACACCTTGAAAACAACATGCATTAGACAGCCCAGTTAACCTTCGCTGCCAGGGGGAAAAACCCAGAGCTGTGTTACTGTGGTAACTGAATCATTTTTCACTTTAAGACGGAGCAGTTCAATGCAATGTATTATGAAACAGCGCACTCTGGTCAGGATGGAACATGCAGGATGCATGACAGCTCAGCGCTTGCTCTGTGGATGAATAGAGAGCTCCCAATTAATGTGGTGTTCGGCTTTTAACTTTAATAATCATTGCTATAACTCAAAAGGAATGTCTATAAAATGTTGGACTTGTTGCCACATAGATGTAATTTTCAGTAAATGCCCAAGACAGGAGTTTCTAGCATTGCTGTTTTTTATTATATGCATTTCCAAGGACTCTGATCAGGGCACTGCTACGTGAGGGCGTAAGAACCAAAATAATATCTCGGCAGAAGAGCTGAAGCATACCTTCTCCGCCTGGGTAGTATTTCTTACGTACATAGAAACTGACACAGGAGTCTTAAACTGAGAGAATTAGGCTCCAGAATTAAATGGAAAATGAGTGTAGGACTACTTTAGTGCCTCTAAAATTCCCACCTGTTCTTTGGGGGAAAATGGTGGTGTGGATGACTTGAAATGGAAATGTTTTCCCTCTTCAGTTGTATATAAGCCTAGATACTATATAAAAATGGCTGTAATCCATTGTGGGTTTACTTAATGAGGGGAGAGGTGGAGATTGTCCCTCTGTCATGAGAAGAAAATTCTCTATTCTAGGCTATAACAATTGCCATTTCAGGATTTTGCAAAACAGATAAAATTGAAATGGCTAATGTAAGATAGAGTCATTATTCCTGTTATAACCGAATTAAGTTCATATTCAGATGAAAAAAAAAGTCAAAAGGAAAACTAACAGGCTTACATTCATCCCTCCTGCCAGCCCATGACACAAAAATGGTCTCCCTTTATCAGTTAAGCTCTGCTGTGTGTTTTCCAATGCAGGGGCATTAAGCTGGGGCAGTGAATTAGGAGAATGTGTTTGAAGGGGTGCGAGGTATAGAGATTTCATGCTTTTTCCTGAGGGAATTTTTTGCATTAACACTGATATAATGATGCCTGGCTATGACAAAGATGAGCAGCTGAGAAATACATGTAATAAATAATGCACATAAACACGCAAGATCATTTCTAAGGGAAGTAAAGTGCAAGCCAGCCTTTTTAGCTCACGGCTAATGTGGTGGAATAATAAAACTCCTTCTGAGATGCTGTTGTCTGACTTGACATGCTTTGTTTTTCTCCTCAACAGGGGAAGTGTTCTTGCAGATTAAAGGCCCACTAGAAGACACATATAAAATCTATTGCTATCACCATGATGATGCACACACCATGCTGGAATCCTATGAAAAGGATGAAGAACTGAAGCAGCATTTAAGAGACTGTGTACAGTCCTTAAAGTAAGATCTTTTCAAATGATGATTTCCGTCCATAGTCAGTTTGCCTGGCAGGGAACATTTTAAATGGATGTAGATGAAAGGTCCCCTGTAAATCTGGAGTTCTATAAGGCTTGCTGGGAGCTCTAGCTTATGCTGCTTTCATGAAAAGATGACAAGCCAGGGGCCATGATTAGATTTCTTTCTCTCTAAGATGGCCAAAAATAGCACAAGAAAGGTTGCTCTTCCCTTAGTTTCAGTGCCCCATACTGGCAAATAAAAAAAATGCTGCATCATATCATATTGGAAACACCTTGCCCATCTCCCAGGAAACTTGCTGTCCCCCTGTCTTCAGGAATTCTATTGCTTGAATTTAAATAGCCTGTAATGCAGCTACTCAAATGCACTGGTGTTTCTGGGCCCCTGTTGCAAGGCCCCAGGGGTCTGGAGCTGCTATGTGGTGCTGAACCCCTCATGATGGGGGTGTTTGAGAGTGAACAGTGATGGAGCAAGCTGCCAGGTCCCACCAGTGGGAGGTGCTTTATGCCATCGGCTTCAGCGCCTGCCCTCGGGGAAATGTGTCAAGAACTGGGGATGCCTCAGAATAAAGGATCCATCTTTCCTTCACCACAGCTTCCAGCTTCAGCCAGTCACTGGAGGAAGTGCTGCTCATCCTCTCCATGGAGAGTGCTTCTCTTTCCACCCATAAATTCTCTTGCCCCCTTGCTTTTCCAAAAGCGTCACACAGAGGTGTCAGGAGGGAAAATGCCACAATTTCAGAGCAGAGATGTGTTAAGATTTAGGAGATGGGAAGTATGTCCAAGTGAAATCTGGAAAGAGTGGTGGAGGAAAATATCAACAACATTGAAAGAGAAATGTTTACTTTGAAAACAGGTTATGTTGAAAATGACGCTTATTTTGTGCAATATATCCGGTTATTAAATACATAACAAAGTGTATGTGCAGGGTGCTCAGGTTTTAGCTACCCTGAAAGTTGAAAGAAACAGATTTTCATATAAACTCAGGCTTTCAGGCTAATGGATGACCAGGTATCTCCCCTAAGGGAATGTTTTAGTTGCTGATGCCTGCAATATTCTTTCCTGGCTAATCAAGAGAAGCTGCTACTGTCATTCATCCCTGCTGCTGAAGCAAGGGGGCATGGAAGAAAATAAAGATAAAAAATATGTACATGCTAGGGTGGAGGCTGTCACTTGAATTCCAGAGCCAGCAAGAGGTGCTCGTATTCCAACATCTCAGCTGAGCTTTCTGAAGAGAAAGGATATTTTGTGCTGAGCTACTGTATCTTTGCTAGCAGGAAGTGACAAAGACTTCCTTACAATGAAGCCTTGTTTTGTCTTGTTCTTTCCTGATTAGCCTTTGAACAGGAACCAACGATAAAAGCACTGGTGTGTGTATACTATATTGTGCTTTTTCCCACTGCCTAAAGATTGCAGCCAATGAAGACCTGAAAGTCCACCCTCAAATGCTAAAATGCAGAACTGTGGTCATTTAAACCTGTTACTACCCATTGGAAAATATTTGCCCTAGGAAGAAAATTATGTAGGATTGTTACCAAATAAGTTATAGGCTGTTTTCCATTGTGAGACATAACAAATGTGGGCAGTGGGGGGGTGGGTGGTGGGGTCGGGGTGTGTGGGTGTGGGCTGGTGACGACTACTCTTGAAAAATGTTTACTTGTTAAATATTTTTTTTTTCCTTGGAAAGAATACTGTTCCATTTTAAAAAATCTTAAATTAGCTGACATTACTAGGGACTTCTGTTCCTCAGCTGAGTAATATCTGACATGTAAAAAACAAGTTCTATATCAGGAGCAATTTAAGAGTGGCACTCTGCACATCTGTACAGACAAATCAGATTTAATTAGCTATGCTGAGATTCCTATTCCTTTTGACTGAAGAGGAAAAAAATTCATCCCAAAATGTAGGTGTCTGCATTGGAGACGTGCAAATCCAAATTCTGTAGAGCCTCGTGTTTCAGCTGTGATTATATGAACTGGGGATATTGTTTGCTAGTTTAGCCAAAGAAATGCAGCTGGTAGAAATGAAAGGATGCTGGCAACTACCTGCTCAGCTTTCAGCCTGGAGTAGCTCGGTCACATATTACAGGGACAGAGGGACGTCCTAAGCACACAAAATGCTGACAGTGCAAAAGCTATGAAAGCAGCAGCTTCCAGATGCTCAGCTAGACACTGGTGGGCAAGGAGATGAGAGTGCAGGCTGTCAAAAAGAAGTGGCTGAGAATGTGATATCAGGAAAGCCTAATGCAGAGATGAGGGGACATTTGGTTCTCTTGCATTTGAGTGAATTCATACCACAAGGAAAACATTCTGTGCATGTGCTTGCATGTTTGTAAATTACAATTGTAAGTCCCTGCTGCTTTCAGTATATAAATCTACTCCATTCTACTCTGGAGAGGTTTCATTTGATGTGTAGTCTACAAAAAGCTTAACAACTTCATTTATTCTATATCCTAAAAGGCTAAAAGGTATTCTTTCTCATTTAGAAATACATTTCTTTTTAAAGAGAGAAGACAGGAATGTATGTAAAGTATAAGAATGACATATTCAATTTTACTTTTTGTAGTAATGACTTAATATTTCTCACAGTTGCTAGCAGAGTGATCCAAACTTCCTTCTCTTAACAGTGGGAGGACTAGGCTGGCTCTCATAGCCAAAGCCAGGTTTCTGACAATCCTTTCTCATTTGGGTCTGTCCTTTCAAGAAGTTATAGGGCCAGATTAACCGATACTCTCTGGCTGCTTTGTACAGCTCTGCTGACACATAGCAGCCATAAACCTGAGTTAACTGGCCAGTTACAGCTGCTCTGTGTCACTGAAATGTATCCGAGAATCTGGCTCCTGATCTGTATAAATCCTTTTAGGAGGAGTCTAATACATGCTTTGTTTTCTTCTCTTTTGCAGAAAGATATATGAAGAAGAGTAAGTACTCTGCCTTTCTTACATGTAAAATAATCTTTAAAATACCTTTAATTTATCTTTAGTATGTTTAAAACTGTACAGGTGGAAATTTTAAGAAGACAAGCTTTTTATGTCAGTATAAGCCAAAGATTTTTCCAGGACACATGTAGAGGGCTCTGAAGTCTGCAAGACTGCTTGTCAACAACATAGCATCAATTTTTGAAATTCAGACATTCTGAAATCTTTCTGCATAGGCTGCTGTAGACCTGCTACAATACAGACAGATTCGCAGGTAAAGGTATTTTTAACCTGATGACCCGTTCAGTAGCCTTATATGAGAAGCCCACCTTAGGATTTTCCTTCTGACAGTGACAATGACGAGCTCATTGCAACGCTTAGCCAGAGAACTCCTCCAGCCACTGGTGAGTTGTGGTTAAGGGACTTCTGTGCAAAATGTGACATCTTTGAAAAGCTATAAAGGAGAATTTATCACAGCTGCAGTTTCTGGACATCCAGCAGGTTGGGATCATTGAAATGCAGCAATGCCTCTAGTTACCTGCAGTGAGAGGTCAGAGGAGGGGGTGGCTGAACAGAAGGAAAAAGATTACAACTTCAGATGAAATGTTAAGAGAAGAGAGGAGCAAGTGTGGTCTATATTGGTAGGAGAGGAACAGACCTACCTGTAAAATCAGAGAATTTGTTAGTCAGTCATTTGCATGTAATAATTATGATCTGCGTAAAATACACTTCAAAGGATTTGCATGTTGAAACTCTAAAGTTGGGAGTTCCAAGCTTTACTCTATGATAGGAAATAGTTTTTCTGCCTTTTGTTTTGATAAAGGCCATTCTTGTATACTCCTGTCCCTGGGCTTGGCTACCTCACATGGTGTGGTGGCATTTGCCTTCCCTGCTGACCGGCAGAGCACTCAGAAATTCCATCACCTGGAACTCAGCTTAGAGGTTGCAGAGCTGTGGCAGGACTGCACCCAAAAATCCAATTGACGTTGAACTGAAAAATACAGCCTAACTCACTCCAAATGGTCTGTGATGTTGCTGCTTCCAGATTGCTTTTCATTCAAGCATGATCAAGAAAACAATTACATAAATACCAGACAGTGCTGCCCTCTGCTAGCAGCTTGATAGGTTAAAAACTCTGCTTGGCTTAACAAGTGTGTGACCTCAGTGAATTCCCTGGGTTTGCATGAGAGGCTTACGGCACAGTGAATTATTTGTCCTACATGCCTTGTACTAAAATGAAGCCGCACAGCAAACCACAAAGCCTGAGACTCTAAGTTGGCTCTGCAGCCTAATGCCTGCACACTGTTTCAAAACTGGCAAGCTGCATATCCCACCAGCCTCAGCCTGGCTGTACCACACTGGCTGTTGCATTTGCCACTGGAACAAGCTGCTGGGTAATGAGACCAAATGACATTAAATCCTGCATCACCTGCCTTTGTGTACCTCACCACCATGGATTTTTTAAGCAGGTGGGAATCTTTCTGTATGTGTGACTTTGGGAGGCAGGAGGAAGGATATGTCATGAAGCTCACTGCAGTTACACCAGCTGCATTTACTGCAGAGCTACAGTAATAATTTGCGATGAGATTAGTACAGCTATGTATGATCTAGAATACTTGCTAAATTCACAATAACACGGAGGGAAGGCTGAAGTAGCATCACAAATGAATTATGAACTTAATTTTTTGCACAACAGATGTCACGAGCCATTACTCTCCTGCATGGCAAGGCCGCGTCCTGCCCAGTGGTCGGGTGTGTCCTACTGGGATGCATTGCAAATGGGACTTGTCCAGGAAGAGTGGCTATCTCAGCTAATAGTGCTGGGGAGAATCAGATGAGTTGAACTTTGTGGCATTTTGTGCCCCAGGGAGTCATTATCTTATAACAAACCTGCTATCTCTCACACCATACTGCAAGACTGTGTCATGCAGATACAAAACAGAGGACTGTTTATCACTTAGGCAGCTGTCCAAAGTGCAACTATATAAAGAGAAGACACTTGAAGATTTTTCCATTCATGAGGCAGCTTTTATAGATTTGCATTCATGGGGCTTTTCAGAGAAAACAATAACAATTTAAGATTTTTTTTTTCATTATTGCCACCAGAAGCTGAAAGAAGGGAAAATAGCTCTCTATTTAATGTAGGGTATAGGGGAAATGAGGGGGATTGAAATGATGAGAAGGTTTCGGGATATCAAGAAGCCTTAAAAGGCATCTACTGTTAATTTTTTTTCATGCAGAACTTTTTTACAGATAATGTTTGAGATGGCATAAATATGCAGATGTCTCTTCTCAAAGACATTCAAATTGTTAGTTAATTAGTCAGCAGTAAGGATTGGTTCTTGTATTTTTTACACATATAAAAATGGGAATGAAGGCTTTTTTTTCTTGTACTCTTTCTGCTGCACAAAACAATAGATGTCAGCCTGCAAAACCAAGTGGCTGTTCCCTGTTCTTTGTACTTTCCTACATTGTGTTATTTCATCTTTCCATGTGCAGAAATCCTTCTTTGCCTACCCTTAACTCCTGCATAGTTAATGTCAAACAACTTTTTCTGCTCCAAAGCAGCCTTTTGGCCATGCAAATGGAAAGCTTGCTCTGCTTTATTGCCCTCCACATGGTTACTAGAAGCTCATGCTAAGTTTCAAGAGAGAGGTCCCAGGTAGCTCGTGCTGGAGCTTTGCCTGGTTTGCTGAGGAGCACTGTAGTGAGGAGAGGCCGCGGACATATCTGTCCTGCTGCTGGCGGTTCAGCAGTGACTGGGCCTGGTCTTAGGACTTGACCACCTGGTGTTACTTGTTCCGGGGACACCCCATGTTTCTACCATCTACAAAGAAGGTAATGAAGGCACATATGGCTCAGTCTTGCCCTTTCCTGTTTCCTTCCAGGCTGTTGTGACAGCCTGCACGCTGCACAGCCTCTTCCATTCAAGCCTGGAGAGTGTAAGCAAAGGCTTTTGTCCAGAGCAGGGCTGGAGCATGAGTTCAGCTGGCTTGGGGCCCAAGAGCTCGGGTGGCCTTCATGGCCTGAGGCACTTGGATGTCTGGGGAAACTGCTCTGCTGCCCTTGCCCAGCCAGTGGGGGTTTACCCTAGATCAACAAAGCACCCCTTTTGCCTGTGCTGGAAGCTGTGACTCCCCTACTCTCGTCCTTCTGCCACCCTGACCAGCTGCCTGCTTTGCCTTTGTGTAAGGAGTCTTCCAGCAGGTTGGATCAAGCCTGGGTGAATATCCTGTGTGTTCAACATTTCCCCAGGCCCAATCTGGTACCCTTTGGAAGTTCAGGCATCATTAGAAATAACTAGCTGGCAGCCAGCAAAGAAAAGCCACAAGCAAAAGAGAGTAAAGCTTAAGGGTCAGGTCACGGTGGGAAGTCAGAGATGTTGTGAGAAGGGGTGCATTTTGAGCAGGCATCCCAGTTACTCACAGCATGTAGATGTTGAAATTTTAAGCCTGAGGTGCCAGAGCAGGATGTAACAGCCCTGCTCACATGCATTTCTCAAACTTCCTGTTATTTGTTCTTCCACCTACTTCTCCCTTCCTGGGTGTTGTTATGTGTAAGTTATACCACACGCACCCTCAGACTGAGTGGGACAATTTCAGAAGTAGTGTCTAAGCAATAGTCTGGTAGGTTGCTGAAAATACAGAAAATTCTGGGTGTATGTCACATTGAGGGGGCAACAGGAGAGTTTCGTTTACAACAGGCTCCGTTCGTTCCCTGACGGATGTGTCTTATTTTTTGACTTAAATGGTAATTGCACTTAAGTGACTATTACTCAGTGCAAAGGATTGCTCTGGTTTTGATATTTTCTGTAGGTAAAAGCTCAGCTGAAGAATATAAAAGGCAACAGCTTCAATCACTAGACAGAAGTAATAACAAGGTTTTGCCTTCAAGGATTTTCTTATTTTGTGACAATTTTTTTTGGTATAAATTATAGAGGGAAGCCAAATCTAATGGACATGGGATCTCTGATGATTAAACCAGTGCAACGGGTGATGAAATATCCCTTGTTACTCCATGAACTCTTGAATTCAACTCCTGCTTCTCACCCTGACCACAAGGCGCTACAAGATGCCCTTTTTGTCATGAAAAACATTAATGTGAACATCAATGAACTTAAAAGGAGGAAAGATTTAGGTAAGAAAAAAGCACAGTAAGTCTTTGTAGGTTTGGGCTGTCCATTACAAGAGAGGTTTCAACTCTAGGTATTTCACTACAACAGTTTTGGCTGGTGCCACCCACGCTGTGTAATACACCGAGTTTCAACTATGTTATCTGCCTGGTAACTCCAGTATCAAAACTATGAAAGAATTCATGTTATATTGTCTGTAATGCAGTTGCAAACACTGATAATAATTAAGATGCAGTAATAGTAATATTTCTTATAGACTTGCCACACTGAAGCCCTAACTTCACTCTTCCCAAGGTTAGTGTTGATAACAGGGTTTTCATCCTCTCAAGCATTTTCACACAAGATTACAGCAAGTGACATCAAAGTGTCTGCTCTCAAATGGTTTCATATTTGTGTGCCTGTCCCTTTGAAAAGTCCTGCGAATACAGATTATTAATGTAATGAAATTCTCTGTCTGCAGTGCTGAAGTATAGGAAGAATGATGATGATGAAACCCTTAAAGAAAAGTTTTCCCGACTGAATATTCACTCCATCAGCAAGAAATCCAAGAGGGTCACCAGCCATCTGAAAATACTGACAGGGGGAGAACCTCAGGTACTTACTCATCTCACTGCAGATTTGCATCAACAGGTTCAGTTCTGCTTTTGCACTGGACGCTTTTCAAAACGTGTTGGAAATGGAGTTTGTGGTGTTGCGCTTTTTTTCTGCATAATTTGTAAAGTAATTTTCTGACTGCCAGAGAAGACAGGAAAGATCTTTGTGATTGAAATAGAAAATAATGTAATGCGTTCTCCACCTTTTCCTTTTTTACACAAGAGTTTCTCAAACTTCTGATCTTCAGTAGAGAGGAAGTGAGTGGTAGTTTTGTAAAACTAAGCCTGAGGTCAGCATTTGGCAGATAAACTGGCAATAGTTATTGTTGGTGCCGAGAACATGTTCAGTCTGTCTTGCTCCATGTTGTAGCATTCAGGTTCGGAACCCATCAAAGAAGATGAGCAATACCTCTAATTAGGAGAGGCCGTGGGGTTTGCCTCTACATGTGTAAAGACCTGGAACCATCAAAACTACTAGAGACAAAGAACTCTGTGATGAGTCTGATGGGTGTTGGGCAGCCAAAAATAAAATGCTCCTTCATAATTTCAAAGTTGTAATTCAAAACCTAGCAGGATAAACATTTTCAGGAAAGCTTAAATCTAAATCTCAAAGAAAATCAATTGCAACTGACCTTGAAAATTGTATCCAGTACAGCTCACTGCATGAGATGGCTGATCATACAAGGTCACTTGCCTTTCTAGATGTGACTTTACAAGGTACATGCCATTTTTTCCTGTTTTGTTTTTTATCAGTGGTTTCCCCCTTTCTCTGATGAAAACTACCCACATTTTTTTTTTCTGTTCATTTATTTGTACAGTGGAAATTTTTGTATTCAGAATGTGACAGGCACCAGCAAGGCTATAAAATGAGAAAAAACCCCGGAATTAAATTTGATTACGAGGATATGTGATTTATTTTTTTTCCTTTAGAAGCTTCTGGTTTATGTTTTTTGGTTTTGTTTCTCATTAAGCTTGAAACATTTGAGAATCATTTTAGAATCAGAATACATCTGTTAAAGATTCAGCCATCTCTGCTGCTTAATTAAACTAAGAAAGTTTCCAATTCACATGTTGAAACACGCCGTGACCCTTACAGCGAGACCCCTAAGACGAGCCTTGAGATTTCTCAGGCTTCTAAAGTGAGAGGTAGGCAGAAATAAACGTGTTTTCAGGGTGTTTCCAGCTGGCGCACAGAAGCAGCACAAGCCCATTCCCAGCTGCCGGCGTTTCCAGGGAAGGGCTGGCACGGCTCTGGGGTAACAGCGCCACCTACAGCCCTCCGAAGGGAAAGCGCCCCATCACCCACGGACCGGCACCCGGGCAAGTGATGCCACGACACCAAAACATCTCACCATCCTCCCCGTCCTCTCCTCAAACGGAGCAACAATAAGAGTTTTGTCGGCACGCGCTGGTATGCCCGTAAAAAAGCAGCTCCACGAGGATTTAAAAATTAAATTCTCTGTCATGTTGCCTTGTGGTTTTGACTTCTCTTGAATTAGAACTGGAGTTCGGGAGAATTAAGGGTTGATCTGTTTTCAAAGGGAGGAGTTCAGGGAAGGTTTGGGATTTATTTTAGCAGCACTCTGGATGTTTCTTTCATTAGCCAGGCTCCTTTGGGCCGCCAAAATAACAGTGGAAATGTCTATTTTAGGTGAAAGATCAAATCTTTAATAGGGAAGAAAAATTGTTTCGAAGTTTAGAGAAGACTGTGAAATTGTGTGTGAAGAACATTTCGCTCTCTTCACAACATCTACAGGTGGGTACAAGCCTTTTTGAAATCTGTGGCCACAAAATCCTGACCATAACCAGTTTGACACAGATTTCTGCCGCTGGTTAGGCAACACCGAATTATTTATAAGCAGGCCTGTCTACATCAGAGTATTAAATAAATAAGCTGTGCTGCTGCTGCATTGCTGAGCCCATGGCAAAGAAGTGTTGAAGCCACCTCTTTTGCATTTTTGCCCTGACAGAAGCAGGCTTTGTGGAGATCCACAGGTGCAGTGCAGAGAAGAAGGTGCTGTCTGGTGGCACAGTCAGGACTTTCAATCACTGTGTAAAGCTGTTGTGCCCACCTGCTGCAGTCGAGCACAAACTGCTTCTCATTAAAAATGGAAGAACTGAGTTGCAGCCATATGAGTTAAAATGTCTTATAATATGTATTTTGGATGTGAGGACTCCTTCCTTTTTCCTGTTGCTAAGTTGTGTTGAGGCCTAGCATTAGATGTACAGAGTGCTCAAATTCTGTAAATGTCTTTGCTTCCACCCTCCTCTCCAAAATTGAGTGTTGGCTTGTGACTTATCAACCTCTTCCTCTCATGGACTACTTGCCAACTTTGGCATGAGGCCAAAGTGTAAGTGTGCCCTAACCAAACTCAAAAGTTGTTTGAGAGGTGGGTAAGATCAAAAGCCAGCTGGCCAGGGCTTATTACAAACACACCTTGTTTGGTTCAGCAAACAGGGTGAGGCCGGTGAGCTCAGCCCACAAGGGTTGATGCCTGGAATGGTGCTGACAGTTCCTTATCCAAATGGATCCACACTTCATTAAAATTCTGAGTAAGCGAAATACACCACTTTAGTTCTACATAGTCCCCTAAAAGAGGCTTTTGAGGATGCATGGGTCTTGAGCTGGCTTCTTGCTGAGGAGTAGCTGATTTCCAGTGGGACATTCATTAGTTTAGGGCATAGGTTTTTCAGATGAACATTAACGACTTAATTCTTAAGTAGTTTACATTGAAAATAGACAAACCACAGGAAAATATTATCACAGTAAACAACCCCACAATGGCTGGAAACTGCACAGCAGCTGCATGAGTGTCAGAGATGGAAAATTCCATCAGTATTATTGCAGTATCTGTCCGAGCAAACACAGTATATTAAAATAGATTGTAATACTGTTTCATCTTCCTACCATCTTCTCTTTTAGGATTCTATACATCTGGCTGCCCAGAATATAGTTGGGCTTCAGGAAATCTTGCAAGATAAAGGTGACAAAGTCAATGACTGTTTGAAAAAAGGGAACAACACTGCAAATCTCTGTGAAGACCTTGTAAGTTTATGCAATGTCCAGTGTTACACAGCTCTCTGTATGTGTGAGAAAACAGGTGTATGTGAGGAAGACTAGGACAGAAGGGAACTAACCCCCCCCACCTTAGGAATCCATTGGGAAAGATGAGTGGGGTTTTTGGTTGAGTTTCTGTAAAAAATAAAATAAAATTCTGTGTAAATGCATTGCATTTTCCCTAAAAGAACTAAAGAAAACTTTTCAAGCTCAATTCCTGGGTTTAAACTAAAATCTTTGTGCTAAATTTGTATGTCTTCAGACAAGAGCAGCAGACTTTGCCTTTGTACTTTCATTATCAGCACTTGCAGTTTAAGAGTGAATTTTGTGATCTCTATTGTACTCATGTACTGTTAGCTCTAGAATCGCAGATCTGTGAAAATCTCAGATTTATTGACTTTTCAAGTAAGTTATTACCTTTAGAGTCATAGAATCATAGCATGGTTTGGGTTAGGAAAGGTCTCTAAGATCAGTCCAGATATTAACACAGCACTGTCAAGTGTTCCACATAGGTAAACCATGAAAAATCTGAATATATCCCATAGTAATTAATAAAGCAATTAAAAAAAAAAAAAGGTGAGAGTTTTTCAACTAGTCTTTTGCTTTCAAAATTCAGATAAACTGTAATGTCTGGGTCTAATAAGATAGCTAAAATGTCTCTTCAAAATGGGACAGGCTGCTTCTTCAAAGTGCTGCTCAAGCTGGAAAAATTTAGAGGTGAAGGTTTTCTTACACTTTCCTAGCTCTGTGCTGACTAAAATATAGCCATTCAATCCTTTCCAAAACACTCAGTCTGCAAGAAAAAGTATGCTCTTTGGCAGACCCCAGCCTTCAGGATAATGACAGGGAAGTAAGATGATGTGTATCTTTTCCTCTGAAATTCGCACCTTTGAAAATTATCTCAAAAATTAATCTCAAAAATATCTCAAAGAAAGATATTTTCAATGTCTTTACAATGAAAGAGTGCATAAAGTGCAAAAGAGTGTGTTGCACTGGTGAGTGTGTTCATTGCAATGGTGAGTGTGTTCATTATGGAAGCTGCCTTCATACTCAGAAACATAAAAGAGAAGTAAAAGTAATTCGACAAGAGCTGAAACAAAATACTTATTTTTAGAAAAAAAATTGTAACACCTATCAGCTCATGATCCAGTTATTCTGAAGGTCTATGTAATTAAGAAAACCCCAAACAACTTAATCTTATTTGTTTTAACTGTGGACATTGTTATTATTTCTGCGTCTTGGATTTACAAGATTACAAGGATTCTCTATCCTATGTGTAAGGTTTTTTTAAAAACAGGCTTTTGTCTTGACATTGCACAATGGGTAGATGTTCTCACTGAACAACCCATAGGGTTCTTCACATGTTTTCCTGAAACGCTTTTATCAATGTAGATCTTAGTACTGGGCTTGGGTTAATTTTTTTTTCTCCTTTGTGCAATAATTAATACCTTCCTATCTCATTAGATTTTTGGGAAAATTTTCAAGTGGAAATAAAATAGGAGCTATCTAGCCAGTGTATGTCATCTTGGCCTTGGGAGAGCAATTCTGGGGATAAAATGGATGTGTCCTCAACTGTGATGTGTTTTGGAGGGTACAGAGACAGCTGATTGTGTTCTCACATTCAACCCAACAACTTAATTCACATAGAATGTCCAAGAGCTTTAATATGATGAGGAGTTTCACTCACTACAAACCTGTGCTGTATCTGAACAAGTGACTTACAAAAATTTATTTCATGCAATATTAATCCCTTGAGACAATTAGAGACTAATGGAAAAGTCTGAGACTTTTTTTTTACCAGGTGTGTAATTTTGTTGATTACTAGAGATAAAACCAACAAGCATAACCTAATTTAATCAAATCAAGTGATTGTTTGTGTTTGCTTAAACAGGAATTGAGTTACAGCTGTTTCCAGGAAAAAAAAAAAAAAGGCAAAAAAGACTGCCACTTCACAAGACCTCATTGCCTTTAGGCTGTATATTGGCATGGGCCTTTCAGTTAAGGAAATTCCAGTTTTATTGGACCACTATACCAATCCTTGCTGTTTTCCCCAGTGGTAACACCCTATGGTCAGTACCACAGGCTGCATCCTCCAAGGGACCACTGCCGTTACCAGACACTGCAAAACTGATATCCCTCCTTTGCAGTGTTATGAAGGAGATTCTAAGTCATGGTGGACCCTGCTTAAGGCCCACTGACAGCAATGTTTTGTGAAGAGTAATTAACAGGTTGCTTGACAGGCTGTCATCAGACCCTGTTACAGGGTCTGAAGGACTGTATGAATGAAGTAATGAGTAGGTCTGTTTTATACCTTTCCAGATGGCTCAACTGGACAAGCTTATTTTGACTCCTCTCTCAGCACTACAAGCCTTGTTTTCAGGCCCTCAGAAACTCATCCAGAAGCGCTATGACAAGTTGTTGGACTACAACAGCTGCCTTCAGAGGTCAACCGGAGAAGAGCTGAACCTGGCAAAGAAAGACTATGAGGCTCTAAATGCACAGCTAGTGGAAGAACTTCAGGTATTCAACAGAGCAGCCAAAAAGATTGTGTTGAACTGCCTACATTGCTTCATCACCTTCCTCAGGAATATTATGTCTGCAGCGCTTCAATCAAATTCTGCTGTGGTAGTGCCTGTTCCAGTAAGTACATTAGAAACAGGTATAGCTTTGACTTAATTTGTCTTTTTTTCTTTCTGTATGCTTTGGTTAAAGTTATGTAGGACACACATCTACAAGCTACACTAATTTTGTTTGTTCTGCTGAGCACAATCAGGTGGTTTTTTTTTCCTTTGCAAGCTCAGCAAAGGTTAAATTCATAGAATCACAGAATTGTTTGGGTTGGAAGGGACATTAAAATTCATATAGTTCCAACCCCGCTATGGGCAGGGACACCTTTCACTAGACCAAGGTGCTCAGAGCCCCATCCAACCTGACCTTGAACACTTCCAGGGATAGGGAATCCACAAGTTCTCTGGGCAACCTGTTCCAGTACCTCCTGACACCACCCTGACAGTAAAGCATTTCTTCCTGATATATAATCTAAACTTACCTTCTCTCAGTTTGAAGCCGTTCACCCTTGTCCTATCACTACATACCCTGATGAATAGTCCCTCTCCAGCTCTCCTTTAGGCCTCCTTTAGGTACTGGAAGGCCACGATAAGGTCACCCCACAGACCTGAGTTCTGAGGAACTTATGTTCTGAGCTTAAGTTTTTTTCAGACCTGGACTTTTTGTAGAGAATGATCCTAATGGAACTGTTCCAGCTGTTCCAGTGATAGTAATGGCAAGAACATTACAGTAAGGCAAAAAGGAGGCAGCTGCTAGCATTTTAATCTTGTTTCTTAGCATCTACCCTAAATGGCCAAGAAAACGCAGGAAAGAAAAATTCTAAGAAAGTTCATGAACATTTCTGTGACTGCTAGAGCTGCAGAGTCACAGATGACTGCAAAAGAGAAACAAATTAGGAGGTCTGATGAAATAATTTTTATGGAAAGCAAGTTGCTTTTAAACACAAATATGCTGCAGAAGCTCCTGCAGACATCTCTTGGCAGTAAGGAATAGCTTTGTCTATGCTGGCACAGAAAGTCCAAATCATTTCACTTATGTAGCCAAAAGTACCAAAGGAGCCTGTGTGGGCTACACAGGAGGGCATTAGTTCCTCCAGCCCACTCTACTCTTTCTAGATTGAAATTGAAAAACTATTCTCAATTTGTGTGAAAATCATACTGTGTTTCAGTTATGTCATACTTTTGCCTGGAGGACTTGAACCCCCTGAGAAGCATAGCTGCAACAGTGCCTTCCACACATCCAAATCCACTCACCTGAACCAGAGCAAGACTCTGTATAGGAAACACATTGTAGTAAGGCAGTTCTAGAGTATTCCTTCCCATCAAGGCTTGAACAGAGCACATTATAGTCAGGGGTAGATGAAAAAAATTAAGAAAGCAAGGTCAGGATCAAAACAGAGCTATGTGTTTAATGCCAAAATGAAGACTTTTCCCACATGAAGAAATTGCATCCCTGTAATTTAACATTTTCATGTTTTGAAAGCTGTTGTATCAAGCATTGTTTTCTGTGAAGGTCTGGTTACAAAATCAAATTCTTTTTCTTTCTTTTCTGTTTACATCAGCAAATACATTTGGGGTAAGGCATAGACCAAAAGGACTTACCAGTGCCACAGACAGAGATTCAGCTTACCCAATGATTTTTAACCTATTGGCACCCAGTTGCACAAACACACAGCTGTGGGGTAAGCTACTCCAAGCCGTGCAGCACGTTGGCTGAGATGCACATTTGCATCTGAAAGCAGGTGGCTCAGTAGCATAAGTACAAGACTGTTCATTTTCAGCACCATTCAGAATATTTTTAATGATTTAACTTCAATGGCCATGTCTTTTAAATCTAATAGCAATTACTAGAAACTTTCTTTAAGCAAGACCCTTTCTTCCCTCTACATCCTGTATGTAGAGACTACACTGCACTATGGGCTCTGCAGAAAACTGGCACAACTTGTCAGATCTCCTGACTCCTAGCATTCAGCCCATTAAGCCAAATCTGCTCTCTCTCTAATCTCCTTACCATTTTGTACATGAGATCTAACCCACATTTGTGTTTGCAGCTGTCCTCCTCAAGCATCTGTGAAGTGCAGAATCAATTGATAGAGGAGGTTCACAAGCTGAATTTTGTAAAAGAAAACAGCAGTGCAACATTTATTGAGAGAAAATTGAGCTTGGAAAGAAAGAAACCTGTCCCTTCTCCCGTGAGTACCATACATCTGGATCGTGTATGAAGCATCCTCTTTTGATCACTTTTGAAACAAATCCATTTTTATGCAACCTAAAGGTTTGGGCTTGGTCTCTTCCTGAATCAGGTTGTTGGAGTGAAGCTGTTTCATTGACTAGTAACTTCTGATGATTTTTCACTTTTTTCATGTATTATCTTGAAAATCTACTTGAAATTAGCTTGGATTACCCTTAGGCCTTTAAGCACATGTTAAGTCTAAGGTTGTATAAATAACTTGGGTTATTTCTTTTGTTAAATACTCTTATAGTTCATCTTAATCTTGTAATTCAGATGATTTTCCCCCCCATGCTCAGCTGTGGTTATATGTACTGGTGTTTACACACATATGCACACACGTACACCCCGACAGCAGAAGATTTTAAAAATCCACCAGGAAATCTGTGTCCCCCTGGTTCCAAATCTTATAAGACATTTCCAGAGCTTTTACGAGTCTAGTTTACAGTAAAGTAAAGACTCAAGTGCAGATTTACAGGAGAAGCTGAGGAAGCTGTAGGATTCCTCTTAGCATCAGTAAGGCAAATGTGTTCTTGCTTCTGTGGTATGTTAAGATAATACTGATGTGCAGCACCTCCCTCTCTGCCCTCTGACCAAAACTCTGAAACAAATATGCTTCCAGCAGTTAATAGCTCCTTGCCTCATTTAGGGAGGTAATTTCACCCAAAAAGCAGACAGTTTGGGTACCACTGATTTTTTTTTGACTAGTGCCTTATCATGCAAGTTGTTATGTGGTCTTAGCACACCTCAGCCCTTTTTTGGATTGTGCTTTTTTTGGTGATATTACATAGGAATACAAAGATCATTGCTTCAGAAAAACAATTAAGCAAGAGACAGTTCACATACAGAACACAATCCCTTTGAGAGCAGAGGACAGACTTAAGAGGTCTTTAATTAGTGAAATTTCTGCATTTATTTAAAATCTGCTCTTTACTGCTGACCTATTAATATAGCAGTTGGACAGGTCCTTTCTGCATATGCAAAGGCCATTTGGTCACAAATAGCTGTCTAAGTAACTCTTTGGTCTATATGTAAAAACGCGGGGTCCGTTAGCAGCACACACAGATTTTTCTGCATCTAAGTTGCTCTAGAAATGACCTCAGCATCACTGAGTCTGAATATTTTTTTTTTTCCTTTTCAGCTGGAGTCCCCACGTCAAACAGAAGGCCACAGGTCCAAGCTGTTGTCTACGTACAGCCCCGAATCGCTGTACCAAGCTAAGCGCAAGTGCAATGCCACTCAGGAATTTGATATTGATTTACATGGAGGAGAACTGGTGGCTGTCGTGGAGCAAAAGGACCCCTTCGGAAGTACAAGCAGATGGCTTGTTGACACAGGAAGTAAGTTCTCTGCACAAAGATCCCAATGACAGCTTCCCTTTGGGATATTGATTTCTTTTCATTCTGGCCCCATCTGTTTGCCTCTGTCATACTGACAGCTGCATAAAATGGCTGGTTTTGAAATGATTTTAGCAGTGTTTTGCTGTTTGTTTATTTTCTGTCTCTTTATTCTGGTTTCTAGTCCTTAAAGGGTATGTGTATTCCTCCTTCCTGAGGCCTTACAATCCAGCCAAAGCACAGAAGGATGTCACAGAAAACGGCTTTAGTGATGATGATTTTGATAATATCAGCCTCTTTGTCTCTTCACGGCCCTCTACTGACAGCAGCACAAGAAGTCCAGGGCACAAGAAGAGTGACAGCAGCTCTTCTCTTCAAATCTGTGAAAATCCCACAATTAATGGCACAGGGACTGATACTCTTCAGGATATGGATGATCAGCATGTAAGTATGATGCACACTGTGCCTGTCTTCTTGTTGCTCCTATTTCAAATCCAGAATTATACTGTTTATAACTTAAATGGTTTCATTTTACACCGTAAAAGACTAGCACTAATCTATCAGTGTGGCATGGGAATTTGTTATCCTCTGTTCTTAAGTAGCTATGAGGGAAGAAAAGATAATCAGTTAAACTGTGAATTGCAGTCCCGTGTCACAGAAAATAGACTGTTGCATTATCCCATCTACAATGCCTCATGGTTCCTCTATGGAGCAGGAACCTGCAAAATAGCTCAGTTTGGGGCATTTTTAGACTTACCATTGACATGAAAGCTGTGGCAATGCTGATCAGCACAGCACAGAAGTGACCCATGTACCACATTTGAATACAAGAGCTTTGTGAAAGGTGATTTTCCCTGAGAAAACCTTGCTGGAAAATTCTTCATTCAATCCATGCCCACTTGATGTGAGCTGAAAACCAGCATAGTAAAGTGAAGAGATCTTGGAGTTTGGTTCATTCCTCCTCGTGCAGAATTCCCCAGAACCTTCAATTTTACTTTTTATTTTGGCCCTATCCAGCAATCCCAGGCACTGGTTGTGCACTGGTTTGTATATGTTATGACATGTTTTCTGTACACAGAAATCATACCAATACACAATGACAGCAAAGATGTAGCTACATTTTTCAATTTCTATTTTGGTCTGTGTGGCTTTCGTTTTTCAGACCTTCTATGCTGTTTACGCATTTCAAGCAAGAAATGACCAAGAACTCAGTCTTCAGGAGTACCAGAAGGTTAGGATACTTCGTTTTTCTGACCTGAGTGGCAATAAAGAATGGTGGCTGGCTGAAGCAAAAGGTCAGAAAGGATATGTACCATCTAATTATCTTGGGAAGATGACATACGCTTAGGAAGAGAAGGGCCCATCGAGCCAGTCTCTCTGAAGCAAACAGAGTAATCATCTGTTACATTTTGCAGCAAGCAAGGCAAACTCACAAGTGATTGACAGAAGCCATGGTATCCAGCACACAAATGATATTGAGAACCTCCATCCTCCAAAAGCTATCACCTTGTCAAGATCTGAGTGAAGAATGACTTAACAGAAAGACTGATCCTGATTAACATCCTAAAGAGCTTGCTTTTCTATTACCCCATAATTTTCTCTTTTGTCAAAGCATCCTGTGTCAAGAGTCAACCTACAAGTACAAATCACAGCTGAAATCATGTTTTTCTTCCATAATATTTAGCAAATACTATTCAAGATGAAGAGAATTAGCCTTGAAAAAGGACAAATTCAGTCATCAGGGATACTGTAGGCTGAATTGTTCCTTAACTGCTATTTCAATGAACATAGATGGATCTTAAAACTTGAACTTTTTGACTGTCTGTTTTTATCCTCAGTCACTTTTGTAATGAATTTTTTCCTCAGTGGAGATTATTGGATTGAGAAAAGAAAAGGAGTTTCATTTTTTAGAAACATTTCAACTTACAATATACCAAGCGTGGTGGTACGAGTGACTGGTCCCAGGGAAGAAGGTATGTTTAGTTAAATATGGAAATGCAGGGGGGGAAAGAGGGGACACAAGAAACAACTACTGTGAATTAAAGAAGTTACAATTTTCAAAAGAATTACACAACTGCTTTGTATGGTATAAACAGTTTGTAGCAATATGGAATTACCCCAGATTTGAAATTCCACATATATCTACACACTAAGCAGTTAGTGGGGCCCCTGGTGGTCTAGTGGTTAGGGTGCAGGACTCTCACCGCTGCGACCCGGGTTCGATTCCCAGCCCCCGGGCAGATGGAGCTCGTCAGCCCTGTAAGGCAATCCATCTAAGAGAAGGTCACTCTAAACAAACCTACGTCCTGGGGACCTCACTGCCACTGTCCAAGCGTGCTTGGCCCCGGCAGATGAACCTCAGGATTAAAGGGTGGGCTCAGTTCAGCGCACGCTGTGTCTCACCTAAAAAATCCACTGCGCAGGCTCGAAGGGTTAATGACCTTTCCCAAATCTTCGCTCGCGAAGACTGGCCATTATTATATAAGCAGTTAGTGCAAAATCTGTATAGTGAAATGAAACCTGTATTATTAGTCTTGGGAAATTTATTAATTTAAAAAAAAAAAAAAGAAGAAGAAGAAGAAGAGTCAAGCGGTGCCTTTGAATGAATATTTAGTGCCTACCTGATTCCTTAAGTCAGATACAGGGATCATATTGTCTAGTGAATAAGCTGGGAGTTAAGATTCATCAAAATTTCTCTTCCAGAAAAAAAAAAAAATCATTCTCCAAGTGTCTGATGTTAGATTGAACAGTGAAGAATGTATCAATGAGCTCATTCATTGTTTGCAGATTTCAGAATCAAAAGACATATTTTGCTCAACTATCCTCAAAACAGATGAGGCCAGTTTTACAAGTTAATACAGTCCACATTGCATCCTCAATGAGCATAGAAAACAAGGCATCCCAAGGAAGGACCTGAATGTCAAGTAGTACTTCTTTAGGTCCACTGACTACAGCGATCCTTAAGCCAGGCTGGTGTCCTGCACTTAAGCCAGACTGAGTAGTGATAAAAAATATCTCTTTGGGATTACCAGTGATAACTAAGTGCTTGTCACAATGTATTTCAATACGGCAATGCCAAGGTCCTCTAGTGATAACTGAACACCTTCTTGTGCTAAGCACTGCAACAAGGAAACAAAAAAGTGATTATGTCTGCAGCAAATAATGTAATTGAAGGTAAACTCCTGTCAGGTGTTTTCTGTATTGCATAATTTCTTACACTGAACATTAAAATGACAACACTATTAAAATCAAGGTGAGGGTGGGATTATTGCTGGTTGAGGGTACACAGAAAGTGTTCTAAAGTTTTGTGTAAATTTCTACTTCCTATAGTTGAAATGTGAGGTTTGAAGATGAACTAATTCAAAATGCTTAGCAAGATCTAATAGGAAATAACCTATCAACAAAGAAAGGATAAGAAAAGTTAAGGCAGTTGATGCAAACAATAGTTTTTGCTATGCTAATGAACCTACCTTTATTTTCTTTGATGTCCTCAATTTTCAGATTATTTTCATAAAAGGGTAGAAAACGTTGTCAGTCTTGCTCAGAGGATGAATGCAGTGGATCACAGAGATTAGAACCTAAAATTTGTGCTGGATTAAATCATATAATAGAGAGACATTTAGAGTTCTCCGAGATGGACATTCAGAATCTGGTATGGGAATCTCTGTGAATTACTGCTATCCAGTGAGCAGTAACAATAGATAAAGCATTATTTTGCCTTATTGTACTTATGCTTTGGGCACTGTAATCTTGCCATTTCCATAGCAAGAAAAAAGGGTTCTCATTCATTTTATGAATGGATGTAGCTGCTTTTATGGAAAACTTCGCCTTTAGTTAAATGAAGTAAATGAAGTGGAGAGGGAGTATCAGCTTGGAAAGATTGGACTGAAAGACTCACCCCTACTAAGCTTGCACTCCTTTGACTTTCATATTTTGAGATTATGGGGAAGATACACACAAGAAGCTTTGCAGTTATGTTTTACAATGTAGAGTCTTTTATTTGGAGATGATCTATACTTTGCACTAGTTGAAACAGTTTTAGAAATTACACAATTGTACTTAGTAGGCTTAATGCAGTCGTGTAAGCACAGTGATGAAATTAATTAAGGGAAAGAGTCAGTAAAAAAAGATTTCTTAAGTCTTAGCTCTGAGAACTCAGCTTGAGTCATAGGGAGAGCTCTGATTTTGAGTGTTAATGTACATTCCCCATGAAAAATCAGGCTCTGTGAAGGTGTCTCAAAGCGTACTTAAATGGTGCTCTCCAAAATACTCACTAGGTATCCTGATCCTGAAGTAACAAGGAATGAAGGATAAAATATACTGGAGCTGACCACCTAAATTTCATTGAATTTCTAGGGGACTTAGGAACTCCTCACAGGTCAAATGAAACTCCAGTGTTTGGTTAGGACCCATAATAATTTTTATATTGTGGGGTGATATGACTTTATTTTAGCCTCACAACTTGGGATCCAGAAAAAGTAATTCATTAGGTACACAAGTGGATTGGCTTATGCCATTTCAGAAATTCGAAGTTTTAGCTGTTATCATTTGATATTATGAATATATTGCAAACTTTTATTTTTGTTTAAAATAGATGAATGCAAACAACAATTGTAAAAAATTAAGAGATGCTCCTTGAATCCAAAGCTGTTTGACATTAAGGAGATTTACAATATTTCATATTAGACTTGTTCAGTCACATTTTTGTTAAGATAGTGCTTTAAATACTAGAAACTGAGCTATATTGGGGCTCCAGAAATTCCTAAGAATATGTAATGCTTTTGCCGCTGTTTTTTTAAATGTAGGGAAGGGCACAGTATTCTACATTAATGACAAAACTAATTTATTTTGATTGAAGCAGGGACAGGCTGCAGTTTAATGGACTGGTTTTGTGTTTGTTCAAATGTGCATTTTACTTACTTGAACTGTTTTGACAGTAAACATGTACAAGTACTTCCAAGACTGGGTCCACTCAAACTGAAGGGTTTCTCCGTTTAGGGAGTATTTTTAAGTGTTGCCATTGATAACCTGGAACACAGAAAATGCCCAGTCCAGTGAACAGCAGAGTCCTAGGCTCTGACTTCTGGCACCTATGTGCTTTACCATCTTCCCTTTGTTTGGGTGGTGCTGTGAACTTTAAGTAGGAGTTCACCTTTTCAATGCAAACACAGATTGAAGAATTATTCCTTCTGAATTTTCATCTTTGGAAGCTTCACTGAGTAATTACCTCCTTCAAACACTTAAGTATACTTCTGCTGTCATTTTAAGATAGCTTTTAAACATGAAGAAAAGTGAAGTGGACCTAACACCTGCACTAGGAAGCACAGCCATGACAATCCTTGTTCCCGCAGATCTATTACTGATAATTCCTCTTACAATATTGTTTGTTCAGAAATAGCGAAAGAGTTCTTCTTTAAATTATTGCAATAATAAAAATCTATTTTTGTAAAGATGTTTCTTCTTATTTATTTTTTTAAACAAGATGTTTTCCAGAAGCAAAATGCTTTATATGCTATCCAACATCTGCCTGCAAAATTAGCAGAGGAAACAGAGTTGCCTCAGATAAAATGCTGCATTTCTAGTATGCATCCTAGTTTATCTATAAAAAGTTCTAAGATAAAAATATTAGAACTTGTCAAACACTCAAAACACTAAGCCAGTTTAAAAATACACTTCAAGGTTCCAAATATCAGTATAGTTCTTTTCTAGCTGTTCCTGAGGGTTGTGACTGTTACTTACTGCTGTGTCCAGCCAGAGGTCTGTCATGACTTGTAGTAGATAAAAGCTTGTAAATTACAGAGCTTTGTGTCAGACCTTTCTTTTTAGACACAGATATCACCAGCATCCCCTAGTCCAGCCAGAAGGAACATTTATGGAACCAGAGTAACCTATCATTTCACATTACAGAGGGTATCAAATTTTGGCCATCTATGAAAAAAACATCATATTTAAGTAGAAGTAAAATACCACCACAAATTTATAAAATGTTTAATGAAAGTTATGTAGCTGTTTTTATAGTAAATCACAGGGCAATTTGTATTGGGGACAGAAAAATCACAGGACTATTTTCCAGTTATTTTTTCTAAATAAGAGGTATGCTTCTCAAAATTCAGACAGGCCTTCCTTCTTTCTGCCCTACACTGTGTTCCTCAACCTGACATACGACTTCAGTCAAACAATCCTGTAGAACAGACTCCTTTCCTGAAAATACAGTTGTTAATTCCATCCTAACTATAACATCAAAGCAGAAAGCAACTGTTCCCTTCAATCTACTCTGTTTTTCAGCAGTGCCTATCTTACATATTCAAGCTAAACACTTGATTTAGAAGACCTGGTCTCTGCTATAAATCCTTCCTGATATAATACTTCAAAGAATCACAATCCTAACTGACATTTTTATACCAGCAGAAGGAGACTTTATATTTCATTTAAGAAGCTGGGAAAGTTACAGTGGAAGAAAGTCTTTCGCTGATACAAATTGTAGCTGTATTGCAGATTTTGCTAATACAGGGATAGTGACAAGTCCAGCTAGAATTGCCCTTATTAGAGGGAAAAGACCAGAATGCACTAAAGGTACAGCCTAAGTTATTTTATTCTGAATGGAGATACCCTACAGTCAATCCATGCCAGAGTTATAGACATAAAAACATCAGGATATATTTGAATCAGGTCTCAGAAGTATTTTAAATGGCATTAGCTACCACAACTTAAAAACAAGGATCAATTTTGTTCTGCCTGTGTTTACCCCATAGGTGGCACCTAAAGTAATCTGCACAGTTCAGCTGTAAGCTCCTGAACTCTCACAAGCAAAGCTACATGTATGTTCAGAGGCAAGACAGAGGCAGCTAGCACCTTGAACATTCCTCTGGGAGCAGGTTTTACTACTGGAATGAACACTTTACATAGCAGCACTCCAGCCATTTAAAGAATCTATCTTCACACTACTACTTAGATCTTGGCAATAGTCTTCTGATTAACACTTAGGAAGAAAATATGCCTTCTGCTTGCTAATGGAAACTGCTTTGGGGTCTTTTCCTAGTATACCACCATTAAAAACCCTCTGTTGGAAAGGAAGAAGGATGGGCTGATCAAAAAGCAGTAAAAGTTCTGGATTCCTCCTGCTCATGTTGTTATTTTTACATAGCCCTGGAAGTCACAGGCATTACAAAGTCTTTTTTTCCTCCAAAGGAAAAAATAGTTGAAAAAATGTGCAAATTTCCCAGGTAGCTGAGGCAATCCCGAGTAAATGAAACTATTCCTTTCAATGTTTAAGGAACGTTAGCCTAAATCTTAATTGTGGAGAAGGGAAATGAGGCATGGGAAATAGCTGCATGTATCAGCTTTACACATACCTAAAATACAGGATGGATAAAAATGGATGCCTATGAAATTCTGCATGGTGGGTTGGCCATGGATAGATGCTAGGTGCCCACCAAAGCCACTCTGTCACTCCCCTCCACAGCTGGGCAGGGGGGACTGGAAAATAAGATGGAAGCTTAGTGGGTCGAGTTAAAGGCAGGGGGAGATCACACAAAGTACTATTACCGGCAAAACAGACTCAGCTTTGGGAAGATTAATGTGACTTATTACCCATCAGAGTATGATAAGGAGAAAATAAAATACTCCTCCCTTATTTCCAGACTTTACTCACAAATTCACCATCTCCTCTCCCAGCAGTGTGGGGAGACAGGGAATGGGGGTTGTGGTAAGTTCACCACACATCATTTCTGCTGTCCCTTCCTCCTCAGGGGGAGGACTCCTCACACTCTTCCCAGGCTCCACTGTGAGGTCCCTCCCACAAGTGACAGTCCTCCACCAACCTCTCTAGCACAAGTCCTTTTCACAGGCTGCAGTTCTTCATGAACTGCTCCAGCATGGGTCCCTCCACAGGGTGCAGTCCTTCAGGAACAGACTGCTCCAGCATGGATATCCACAGTGTCACCAGTCTTGCCAGCAGACCTGCTCCAGTATGGGCTTCTCTCTCCATGGGGCCACAAGTCCTGCCAGGAGTCTGCTCCAGCACAGGATTACCATAGGGTCACAGCTTTCTTCTGGGCATCCACCTGCTCCACCATGGGGTCCTCCATGAGCTACAGGTGGATCTCTGCTCCCCCATGGACCTTGATGGGCTGCAGGGGTCTGCCTGCATCACCATGGTCTGCACCACAGACTGCAGGGGAACCTCAGCTCCTGGAGCACCTCCTTCTTCACTGACCTCAGTGCCTGCAGAGTTGTTGCTCTCACATATTCTCACTACTCTCTCTGGCTACACTTGCTGTTGCACAGCTTTTTCCCCTTAATATATTACCCCCAAGGCTGATGAGCTCGGCCTTGGCCAGTGGCAGGTCTATCCTGGAGCCAGCTGGCATTGGCTCTGTCAGATACAGGGGAAGCTTCTGGCAGCTTCTCACAGAACCAACTCCTATAGCCCCCTCACTACCAAAACCTTGCCATGCAAATCCAATACAGTCAGAGATGTTTTGACATTTAGAGATGCTCCCCTCATCACAGAAGGAATAGAGAGAAATTGCCAAATGCTGGTCACAGAGAGCAAGACTCAAGATCATTTTCCAGTGCCCACCTCGAACCAGTTCTGGAGAGCTGAACACAACCTGCACCAGCTGGGACAAAGAGAGGGACCAGAAACTGTGAAGAAGAGCTCAGGGGTAGGAGTGGAGAGCTGGAAGACGTGATACTTCCCAACTACCTATCTTGGTTGGGTGGTAAAGCATTAATCCACACATGGCTGGGACAGGTTTGAAGAAGTGTAACAGAGTCTGGCAGGATATGTGGAAACAACTGAAGGGATGCTTGTGGGTGTAAAAACTAGATCTAGTTAAGAAAAAGTCAGGAATGCCTCCATAGGAAGCTCCCAAGAGCCACACTTGAGCTCCCAAGAGCTCTCAAATCTCCTTCGTAACAGTAGCTGGGCTAAGTGCAAGACCATGCTCGGGCAGGGAAGCAGAGGGGACTCATGCTCTGCAAAATGAAGAGAGACAAAGCTCATCCCTCTGTTCCTTCTGGTTATGAGAAAGCAGTAAGTGTAGATAACAATCATATAGACTGTGGCAGAACAGTGGAGAGACCAGAGGCTTCATTTTCCAGACCAGATGGTAGGCAATTCTTCTTTGGCACGTGCCAGGCTCATGAATTTTACAGCAATACTTTGCAGCAAGGAATACTTAGGTAATCAAAAAGTCTTCTGTGTTTCAGGTGTGCCAGAAAGGAGGCAAACTTACTAACACTCAAGACAATTCCCTTCCTTTTCTTCTATTTTTTCCCCTCTCTCACATCATACAACAATGTTGTTCAATTAAAATATACACTAGCTTCCACTTATTTTCCATTCCTATTCAACAGGACAATATTAAGGCCCTCTACAGTTTAAGAAAGCTTGAAAACACTGCCTTGACTCTCTTCCGCTCTTTTTGCATGAAGCTTCTCACTGTATAAAACCAAAATAGGCCAATTAACCAAACTACCAACCCAAAATTCACCATTTAAATATACCGTTGTTTAACAGTTAATTTTTGAAAATGCATTTTTTTCCATGATGAACCTGATAATTTGAGATAATTAACTCTGCATAATATAGAGAACTCTGAACACCTCAAGCATTTTAAGTGTTGGAATACGAGGTGAAAGAAAAGTGGCAATGACTTCCCAGATTAATAATCCTTTTATTATTAACATTTAAGAATGATGGTTTCAGAAAGTTCATTTTATTAAGTGTCCCCATAAACGTGGGTTTTTTAATATTTAAAAATACCCAACTTTTACAATTTCAAGTTTCAGTGCTTTGAGCTACAGAAACAGGAGCATATAATAGTGAATTCCTCCAACATACTCAGTTCACAAGGCAGAAGGAATACCAGAATTATTGAAGTTTGACCTCCTGTATAACATAAGTTTTGGGCTTCCCTGATTTAACCTCCATTTCAGTCCAGTAACTGGGGGATTTCCTTTAACAAAAACACCAATGCTGCTGTTTCATAGAACATAACCAACAAAATTAGCAAGCAGACGTACTACTTCTTGAGTTTCTTTTGAGCAGCCTTTTTCTTGACCATCTGTAACCTTTTCATAGCATTGAGCTGAGATTCCTGAGAAGTTGGGCCCTTTAGGGAGGCTGACTGATTGCCAGTATCCGTGGTGGTTTTACTCGTGCTGCCGCCGCTGTTCCCTGAATTCCCGCTGTTGCCGTTCCCGCTGCTCCCCTGGCTGCTGGTGCTCGGCGCGGCACTGCTGGGACTCGGGAGACCCACTTTGCTGACGTTGTCGCTGCTCACTGAGCGGCTCAGGGTGGTTTTCCCCAGTGTCAGAGGTGGAGGAGGTTTCAGCTGAACAGGGTTTGTGCTGTTGTTGGCAGAAGCTATTTTTGACCCTAGTCCTGTTTTTGAAGTTGCCAACCCTGACAAACCCACAGGTTTCTGGTTATTTGAAGAAGCTGCCGGTTTCCCACTGGCACTCTGTGCTGTTGATCCCAGTTTGGCAGTTGATGGATTGGCAGAGGAGGTTTTGGCTGCAAAAGCAGCCCATCCTGTAAGGCCACTCGTTGCTGAAGAGGAAACACTTGTACTGGCAGAGTTCCCCGAAACTGCTGCTGAGGTCTAAAATAAAAAAGCATTCTTATTACAGTAGCATCTATTTGTGCAACACATCACAGTATGAATACCTCAAGCCTCTGTTTCAGTTCTTTTCCCAGGATCATCCAATGGACAATATTTCATCACTGCTTACTGCAGTTGAAAGTGCTAACATGAACAAGAAAGGATGCCAGGTGCAGCCAACTTTTAATCTCCCAGCCACATGGAACAAATAATACCTTTTCTCCCCTTCCTTCTATACAGTTAGCAGGCTACCATACAGCATTGTGATCCCTCCATGAATAATAAAAGCCCAAATTTGTGAACTATATAAAAGGTGGTGGCTTGCCTTCCTTTTTTTTTTTTTTTTTACTGTTGTTACCTGGTGTCACTTGTTAACAAGATGACAGATGCTTGGACAAAAATCAGACATTGAGCAATTTATTATTGCATTTATTACAGCCTTTTGGTCAAAGTAGCAGTATCTAAACTGTTTCCTTTCTCTCCCTTGGTTCTTAAAAGCCTGTACCACAGAGAGAATTAAAAAAAAACCCCAAAAAATGCACTGCACTTCTTTCCTGTAGGTCTCTTCCCATTCAGGTCTCTTGCAAAACACAAGCCTTCTGCACACATGGGCTCCCTTGCTTGCAAAGTGCTCTACATATTACCTGAGTTCCCACACCTTAAACCCTATAACCTCCAGGTTTCAGATGGGGATGATATGTTGCGTTATTAAACCAGAGTTACAGCAAATGGCAGAGTTAAAATGAAAACTAAACCCCTCTATTTAAGTAATATCCCTTTTACAGTATTTCTGGAGAGTTTCTAAACAGTAAAGATGACGGATGAAATCAGGCCTCAGGTCTAACAACCCATTTAGGCAAATAAATAAGTCTGCTGAGGTGAAAAAAGTATTCTCAAGTATAAGAGCTTGAGCAATACCCATCATATTATTCATGATGGTTTGCATCCAGGCAGAGCAATGGCAAACATAACTCTGAGCGCATGAATAGTTGCTTTGATTTTGAGTTAAAGCCGTGTTTTCCTAGGTAAGGGTCACGCTTTATTAGACTGCTATGTTTTTTACTATACTGCCTCTGGTTTACCACCTTTGAGCAACTTGTGACAGTATTTTAACTTGGGAAAAACAGAAATAGAAGCAACATAGAATCACGGAATAGAATCACAGAATGGTTTGGGTTGAAAGGGACCTTGAAGGTCATCTAGTTCCAACGCCCCTGCCCACGCTGCCCACTAGGATCAAATTATGTGTAAGAAGCATCAGTCTCCTAAATTAGATCTCAGAGTCAGCTAGAGTTTCCCTATCGTAGACTCATAGAACTGTCTAGGCCAGAAAAGACCTTCAAGATCATCAACTCAAAGTGTAAACCCAGCACGTCCAAGTCGACTGTTATCAGGAAGAAAAGCCTAACTGTTAAAATACACACGTCACTTGACCACAGAGACCAAATAATATATTTTCTATGATTCATAGAATGGTTTGGGTTGGAAGGGACTTTAAAGATCCCCTAGTTCCAACCTCCCTGCTGTGGGCAGGGACACCTTCTATTAGACCAGGTTGCTCAAAGCCCCATCCAACCTGACCTTGAAAAAATGCAGGAATGGAGCATCCACACGTTCTCTGGGTAACCTGTTCCGGTGTCTCATCACCCTCACAATACAGAATTTCTTCCTAATATATAACATAAATTTATCCTCTTGCAGTTTAAAACCATTCCCCCTTGTCCCATCACTACACTTCCTTGTGAAAAGACCCTCTCCAGCCTTCCTGTAGGTCCCTTTTAGGTACTGGAAGGCCCCTTGGAGCCTTCTCTTCTCCACGCTGAACAACCCCAGATCTCTCAGTCTGTTTTCACAGGAGAGGCTCCAGCCCTTCCCAGCTCCTTTCAGCAGTCTCCTTTGGACCTGCTCTAACAGGTCCATGTCTTTCCTGTGCTGAGACAGCTGGACACAGTAGTTCAGGCAGGGGCTCACAAAAGTGGAGTAGAGGTGCAGAATCACCTCCCTCAACGTGCTGCTGGGCCAGCTTCTTATGATGCAGCCCAGGATATGGCCGGCCTTCTAGGCTGCCAGGGCACATTTATAAAGATTTCTACTTGTATAAAATATCATTAAAAAAATTCATAGCGTCAGTTCTGTTCCTTCCCTTGTAACATAAAAATACAGTCAAGAGCTGGATGTTTTAGGGACTTACTGGTGAAGTGAGGGTTTTTTCCCCATTCTTTCAGTGTTAATGCTATGGTGCTGCTCAGTCTGCATTGTTTTCATTCATGATTCTTGTGAGAAAAGATTATAATCTATGCAGTGAAACAAACTTTTCCTCTGGCAAATTTAAACTACATTACCTTGACTTCTGTTCTCTTGAATGCTAGAAAAGCTGGTGGGGTCTCAGGTTTTAACTTAATTTCTGGCTTCTTGACCAATGGATCCTTCAAAGCTGGTGCAACTGAAACCACTGCAGGAGCTGGTTTTTGAGGTGGCTTTTGTGTCTTCTGAGCCTGCAAAAGTGGTACGAAAAAACCATGCCAAATTATTTACAGACCCTATAACATTGACTGTTTTGACTGTTAACAAAAAGCATGAGCATTTTAAGATTGCAATCTAGTCTTTACCACTTCAAGTTTAATGGTCCATGAGAAATGAGGTAATAGGGGATGTGGAGACAGTGCTGGTTATGGTATTGGAGACAGGGTCCAGCCACAAAGCATCCTGAATAGAACTTGCTATTTCAGCGTGGAAAGAGTTGTAGTGGTGACACTTAGAGAACAGGAAAGCACTGGGCCTTTACAGGAATAAGGTAAAGGAAGGTGAACTTGCAGAAGAAAGGGACATAATCCAGCAGTACTGGGATGTGGGCTGCAAGAGCCTGCTAAGAAGTGGCAGGCAAAATGGCAGAATTCATGCCAAAAAGGAAAAAAGGAAAGGTCGTATTGAAGGCAACTATTGAATGGCTGCAATCGCTATCCTGTGCAGGAACTGACCTTCAGCAAACACTCCTCTGAGTTCAAAAGCCTGATGATCATCAGAATAATCACGTATTTCAGTCAGTGATGATAATTCCTAGGCCAGGATCTTACATTGCCTTTTTTTCTTGTTTCTTAGTAGAGCCATTTCAAAAGATAACAACTTGCTAAGTTATCACAGAGCAGTTTCAAAACACACTTTCTGCTGTATAAAAGGGTGTGATTTTAAAACGTTGGAACTAAAGTCACTAATGTTTCATGCACCCAAGGTGCTGTCTTACTCTCATATTCATTTCTCATAATGAGACAAGTGCAATTCCAGTGGGATCCTGTTTAGTCAAGAAATTAACATGCAGATCAATCAAAATAAAGATTTTAATTCTTTTTTTTTTTTACTGGAATGTGCTACCCTCAGCTTGTTTTTGAGCCTGAGAAAACTCAATGCTTGAGATCTGGACTGAAATTTGCGGTCTTGTCCTACAGGAAAGCAACCATTAATGTCCAAAGCTGAGAAGAAAACTAAAACTGTAGGGTTATTTGGTAGACATATGCTAAAAACTGAGTATCACCCGAAACAAAGAAAATAAGAAGTTTCAACTGCTGCCTGCCAAGTAGGAAATAATCCTATTTCACTCTTCTTCACTCAACTTTTCATTTTTAAAAAACGTTTTTTAAGAAGCACATTGCAGAATGCTCTTTGAGATGCTACATTAAAAAACACACCTGCAGCAAGGGAAGCACTGCTGAGAAAAACAGTTTTCCAACATGCTTCCTAAGATTTCTCTAACCCATAAAATACTCTCACATAGTAGAAATAGCCTGCTGTATTCAAATAGCGCTCACACGAGACAAAAAACTGACTCCTACCATTCTCTTCATCTGCCTGGTACAGCGGGCACAATACCATACAAGTCGAGGATCATTCACTTCCTTGTCTGTCACCTGAGGTTTATGGCAATCCTGGTGGTAGAGATTATGGCACTCCTGACACTCCACTAGCTGATTCACAAAAGTAACTGTCATTTGCCTGCAGAGCAAATAGTTAAGAACAGATTATGGAAGAAAGCACTTAGAGGATTATCCAATTGTTGAAAATTTTGCAAGGCTTAAGATAAAAATTAAAAATATTTTTGCTTTCGCATATATTTCCTACCTTTGGCAAATGAAATGTATTCCTTTTCTTCCTGTATCAGCTCTTCCTAACTAATATTTTAGAAACTTGATATTTTTAAAAGGTAATTTTTTTCAAGAATATCTAAAACTTCCACAATATTAAACATGTGTATGACAGTTTTGATTTCTCTGTTTGATTTTTGTATTAGAAATATAAGTCTTGCCTGCTTTGCTTCACCTGGGCATTTTATGGATACATCACTCTATAACAAACATGACTTCCTCATTATATTAGTATATGAAGGCCTAGTCTCCATTTGTACAATTTTGCTGTAAGCTTTAGAGCAATACAGTTCAAGAACAATTAACTTCTCAACGACAAGCCAGTAAGAGTGCTTTCTGCTACAGGATTTGAAAGCATCATCATCCAAGCTCTACACTACTTTGAAGATGTTTTATTAGCCATCCTTTTGGTCCCTACTACACAAACAGACACGTGGAATTTGAGATAATACCAGAATCATGGAAAGATGGAACAGAAAGGATTAATTGTGCAGTCCCGCCTTGAAGCAAACATGCAAGCTGGTGATGAGGACTTCATTTTGCATGGGCCTCTGTTGAAAGTAATCATGCTGTATAAACGATAAATTAGTGATATATACATGACTGGGAGTCTGCCTGTGAATTAGCCAAATACCATTTTCTTAACGATTTCTTCTTTCAGAGGACAAATCAAGCTATTTAATTGCTAAGCTGCTTTTGCTCATATCCCTGAGGAGCAGGTACCCAGGTAACCATGGAAACTCTATTTGTAGATGGGTGGGGAAAGGTAATCCCTTATTTCTTTATATAACAGAAAAATGAAGTCTGATACTACAACATTTTCTAAGAAATATTTCTCTTTTACACAGGCAATTTAAAAACAGAGGGAGAAACCTTTCTGAAATTCCAGGGTCCATTATTCTACATGTAGGATATTTGAAAGACATTTTGTTTGTTTCTCATTCCTAAATAAACTGGATCAGAACAAAGCAGTGATTTTTCAACCTCATGTGTCAAGGCGCGAGACTCACCCTATTTTAAAATTACAAAGAACAATCCCAGACTGATTAAAAAGTCAGGAACTCTTCATGATCAGAAACAAGTTAAACCACTTACTTTTAAATTATAAGATAACTAAGAAACAAGCTTAACAATTTTTTACCATCAAAAACCAAACAAAAAGGTATTAACAAAAAATTTGAAATTTTGTTATTTCCAACCCAGTGTTTTTTAAAGATTTTTCTGGGATGAAAACTTCACAATCATCTATAAACTGCATACAGTATTTCCTCTTCATATAACTGAGGAGCCATGTAACTGGTGGGTCCTGTTTTTGCAAGACCTACAGGTACTGGAGAAGTTGAAGTTATTTTAATATTCTCTCCCTCCTTATGCCTAAGTTGGCATAACAGAACAAGAATTAAAACACAACAGGCATCAACGTGCAATACTCATAATCACTGTGAAAATACATTTGACACTTGGCAAATCTTGAAGAAACATTTCATGTCTCTGCTTTAGTTTTTTCATCTAAAAAAAGGAATAGTTAATATTCGAATGCACTTTTTGCATTTGTGAACTCACAGCTGGGTTCTTGTCAACTTGTCTTCTTAAGCAATGTAAATATAACCTCTTTTGCTATGAACTCCACCTACTCTGCAATTGGACATGATGTTTTCATTCACAACTGGTTGAATAACTGAGTTATTAGAAGATGCCATTTTAAAAATACTATTCATACTTGAGTTATTTTACAGAGTATCCAGTGCTTTTATTCTTCATATGTATGGGGATATTACTATTTTGGCTCAAGATGGCCACCCCAAAAACAGTGCACATATTGAAAGTGAGCAGTAAATAGAGGAATACTGTCTGACCAACATGTTCGAGTCAGAACTCCATAGCACAAATCCTCTTAAAAGCATCTGGTTCAGCACAAGGTGGAGGTGAAGAACCATGTGACATCAGTCTCAGCAAGCTCTGTGTAAAATGAAAGTGATCCTGAGTGTCAGGGTGACTGTTGCCACCCCCTCTCTAACGGGTTGTTTCTTTCCCTGCAGTACTTCTCCCTCCCTCTGGCATCAGTTAATGAGAGCTATTTTAGTTAGCCAGGGCAGAAAACTCTTTTGCAAGAACAATTGAGTTGGTGACTATGAGCATGTAGAAGCAACACCTTCAGCAGCCAGGTTAAACACCGATTGTGGAACAGCTAATGGAACCACATACCCGGCCTGTGCTTTTCAAAGCAAAGTCTTGGCCATGCTGGGCACAGGAGTTGCATTTTCTTTAGTTTCTTTACTTTGCAGGCATTTCTCATTATGCCTGTATGTGTTTTTTTTTGCCAGGGAAGACAGAAAATTAATAATCCACAACAGCTCAAGACTGTCTAAAAAAACCTTTTTGTTATCCCTTCCTGCCAAATAACTTAATACCGTACTATTCTTAGTAGCATTTTAACATACCACCAAATGGGGATTTGCCCCTTTTAGGGGACAGAAAAAGTGGAATTTGAAGGAAAAAAAGGTAAAATTGAGATATTTATTTCATACTTCTTCCTTTTTCAGTGTCTCTATTAAGAAACTAAACATTTGAGCTAACATACAGAAATAATGTGACATGAAATCTCATCAGTCCACAATTGGTTACCAGTATAATTAGCTGCAACAACAGAAATTTATCATCCCTGGACTGCAGTTGCCTCCTTACCTACACAACAGGAATGACCATGAAAATGATGGAACAACGAAGTTATAAAGCCCAGTTTCACAAATGACTTAAGCTGAGCTGAAATACATACTTGCTACCGAAAGGCCAGTTCCAACCCCTTCTCTGTCCTGGCTCTACGTTCTTGTATCCACACATGTGCCAACACAAGCATTTACACTCACTAAGCTGACTGAAACCTAAACCTACTGAAAAACCCAAGTGGAAAGCTGATCCAGAAGCTGATTCAGCTCATCACAAAACTCTGTGTGCAATACATCCCCTAAACAGTACAGGGAAGGAGGTACAACTGGGAGAGCCAAACTGCTCCTTTTGGCAGCAGTGGGGGCTTAACAAGGACATAAATCATCTGTGAAACCAAATCCTGGTTTGAGTGATTTGATCCTAGGGTAGATATTCAGAACTGAATTTTATACTTCTGTTAACACTAAATGTACTGCTAGCACAATGTTAATAAATCCAATTTTAGAGCCCTTACTGGAAAGTAAAAAGAACCTGTCTTCACTGCAAGATATATTTACTGAGAAAACATGGCTATGTGTAAATTAATGTCAAATGATTAGGAAAAGAGGAGCAACACATATACATCTCATAATAATGCCACTTACAAATGCTTTAAGAAGAGAAGTGATTTTTTAAAATGCTTATCATTAGCCGTTAATACTTTAACTTGCTTTCCAATAATTAAAAACTGGTATTTGTCATGATAGGTTTTGCATCATGTTTAGTTTTATTTTTCACTTGCCTTTTCCTGAAGAAAAGCTGTTTTTCTCATTAAAGGTTCTATTTTCAAGAAACTATTCTTATTCGTGAAGGATGCTTAAATCTATTATCAACTTTGGATATGCGCTTAAATGATTTCCAGAATAAAAACTAAAAGAAGCATTAACTCAATGGTACACATTAAAAAAAAAGGTAACTAGCAATGAAGAAACGTTGACTTACCTGCAAACAACACAGGCCAATCCCATTTCCATAGCAAAGTCATCAGCACTGGTTTCCTCAAAGCTAGATAAATCAGGCATGGATAAATCCTTGCTCGTCTGAACTGTAATAGGAGAGGAACGAGCCTCTTGCTTCTCTACTTTGGGCTTCTTTGGTGCATCAGCTCCTTCAGCAGTATCCCCTTTTGTCTATTAAACACATACAGAATGTGAAAACTCAAAATGCTAGTAGATATTATTAAAATGAGAAAATAATTGGCACAATTAGAAGTGTAAGAAGGTATGCTTTACAGAGGACACACACAATGTATTTTCTTTAATTACATATTTTCTTCAAAATATTTACGAACTAGAACCGCAAGCCCACTTTTTGTACTTCACCTCAAAATCCTTGAAAAAGCTTTGGGAAACCCACATTTCAATTTGCTACATTTTAGTACCTTGTTATTATCAGGATGATTCAAAACAGAGAATCACAGAGTGATTTGGTTTGGAAGAGACCTTTAAAGGTCATGAAATCCAACTCTCCCTGCACTGAGAAGGGAAAACAATCACAGAATAATTATAAGAAGACTTTTGTTGGAGTGCCTAAAGACATGATTGGCTAATACAGCTCACAGGTTACACACCACTAGATGAGTTGAGCTACAGAGACTGAAAAGGGAACCTTCTGTCTAAAACACCTTTGAGGTTATATACCAAGTTATCTCATTAGAGAACAAAAATCACTTACTTTATCAGCAGATCTCTTTTCTGTTTCTTTTTTCACCTTTTCTGATGCAGTGGGCTTGCCATTGTTGTTGCCAGAGGGCAAACTAGAAGAAGTTTTAGGCTCTTGCTTAATAGGTTTGGTAACAGATACTTTTGGTTGCTCGGCTTCCTAAAAACAGAAACAAAAACTGAAGGCAAACCCTACACTTGAGATACTTCCCAGTTTGCAATTAGTTAGATACCAGGATAGGCAAACAACATACAACACCAATCATCTACACACACACTTCTTAAAAAAAACCATTTCTTAAATATCTTCATACCACTTCAATAAATAACTGTGCATAAGTTGCAGACAACTAGTAAAACCTCCCCTTACCACTCACCTTCCAGAGGGAAAGGTGCTCCTTTTCCAAAGACAGATCCTCTTTGGAACATTAATTAAAAAGGAAGACATTTCTGCTTTTAAAATTCAAAGAGATAATGAACACAAATTTTCAGATAATTCTGAGGACAAAATTCAATATAAGCTGAAAACATAACCCGACATCTGATGTAACCAGACATCAATACTTCATTCCTTCATGGAGAAAAATATTGACCTCTGCTGAATCTCAGTCCATATTCATCTAGCAGATGAATAAATTTAGATCTCAAAAGGAATCAATAGTTCTCATTAATGACGCCTTAAGGTCGGCAATGGACAGTAACCAAGAGAGTCTGTAAATGAGTGATTAATCACATTAATGCACAGGAGCAAGGTATCCCCTCTCAGTTGGTAAGAAGGCAGGAATTCTCTGCTCTGTACTGGGACAGGTCCTAAGCCCTGAGCTTCAGCTCTCTGAAGTTTGTTGACTTCCTGTTGCATCCAGGGTCAGGTTGCATCCTCATCTGCCTGACTGTGGTAACTCTGTGCTCCCTACTGTGTTCTTGGATTTCATGGTCAACCATAAATTAATCCTGCAGCCTTATAAGAATGCAAGGAAAGAAACCATTACATTTTTCATTTCTGAGCTTTGCAATCCAGCTGATACTGGAGACATACTAAAAAGAAGAGAACAAAAGATTTCTTCCTCCGGCCTGAGTTTCAGTTTCACCTGAGGGCAGGTGACTGCCAGCCAAGCTGTTATTAGAATTGGCTTCCCAAGCCTCTTTGCACTATTATTGATCTCTCTGCTTCCTCTTTAAACCACAAATCGCTTCTTTGAGCTCTGAGGGCACTCGAGAGTTTTGAGGCCTGTGTTAGGGGGAACTGCAGTTTAGGTTTCAGGGAGCTGAACAGAAAGGAGTTAGACCACACCGTACAAGATATATGCTGAGCAGTAATAGTGCCTTTTAGTTATTTGGAACCACGTAGATGTAGAAATGAAATATCACTGATGTATCAGCATACAGACCATCATTATAACATACCAGGCTGACTTCCAGGCATCCTAGGGGAGAACACTACCTCGTTATCCATATGGCAATATGTAGCAGTACGAGGATGTCCCCGCTTGGTTATTTCCATTCACTAATTTGGATTCAAATAGTCCCTCTAGCAGGTGTTCAGTGATTTTTGGTAGATGAAAAATAATGTTTGTCCATTGGATGGCAATGGTTCCAGACTGCAAATCATTTCTGCTTTGAACCATTTTGTGTTTTTCATTCCCATATGACTTCATCAACAGAATTTCACGGAAAGAGACCCAGCTTTATCAGTATAGCTTGTTCTGTTTCATATTTATCTGTGGCAAAAGTAATCAGCATTTTAAAGACCTTTTAGCTCTGAAATGTAACTGCAGAAATACATAAGTTTGGGTTCACCTTATACAGCATGTCTGATATAATGCTGAATATCTCTTTTAAAGGTCTCGGTACATCAACAAGGTAGAGATTTTTTTTTTCCCATTAACTTCTGTTAATTGAATAGATTATGTTGCATAAAAGGGAAATGATGAATATGAACATTCCATAATTACTTTTTCTTTTTCCTAAACTTCTGATTCTCTTTAACTTTCCAGCTATAAAAGAGAAAGAGCTCTGTAAAGGCATACAAAAATGACCCGTGCTCTCTAACACCAATACCTTCTGAGATGGACGATAGCTTGACTCAGTTCCTCTGGCCAAAGACTCATCAAGAAGTGCTTTCAGCTTTTCTGCAGAGTCCTTACTCTTTGAATGCAAGAAGCCCAGGGCTTTCAGAAAAATGGGATCAAGCTCCAAGTTCACTGTAGCAGCCATAGTGGTGTCTTCAGAGGGAGTTTGAATGAAAAAGAAACAAAAAACAAACAAATAAAGAAAATCAATGACAACTTTATTCATCTGGAGCATAACTCAAACAGCATGTGGCTAACAGAAGATCTATTTTTTTTGCAAAATGGAATGACATTAAATCACAGGAAGGGTGATATGTGAATTAATTATCACTAGAAGATGACTGATTGTGAACTCTAGAGTTGCAAAACTTGAATTTGACTTTACATCTGAAATTATGTCAAATTAATTCTTTGGCATGTCTGATATTCAGAAACTAAACTCATCACACTCAGGTAAATGAAACAAATATTTCATATTCTTGATATTCCATACATCAAGAATATTGAAAAGTATGCAAAACAAGTGTCAACTTCAAGGAAAGCAATTACGACTCTTCTCCTCAACATTATTTGCACACACAGTTATTTCTAAGTCATGGCTTGTTTAAGAGTAACTAAAAAATCCTACTTGCAGAAAAATAAACTTTTGAAACTTCTGACAAAAAGCCAGCTCATTGTAGCATACAATATAAGATAAAACAGTTAGTGTATTATTTTGTACAAATACCTGAAAAAACACCCTATCCATTTTTAAATTTAGCTGGAACAGTGAGAAAATTTATAACTTAGACTGTGATTTAACCATGCCCCCATGTGACAGTCTGAGTTTTAATGTCAAGTAATGACTATCCATGGCTTCAATATGCCACAGTGACAATGTAAATGGAACAAAGTGAGAAAAAGGTTAGAACTAATTAAAAAAAATTATGTTTGCTTCAGAGCAATACATTCTGGCACTCTGGAACCTTCTCGGTTCATTTCTTTAACAAAAGCTCTAAGGAACTGCATTTACATTGGAAACTGTACTTAAAAAGATCTCAATCAGTAATTGACAATTAATAATTTAAGAAATAAGTGGGAAGTTATGGGAACACATCAGGATGCTTTATGGTTTTGTTTGGTTTTGGTTTTTTGGTTTTTTTACACAATAATCTAGAAGATGTTCTTGAAAAGCCTTTCATCAGTTCTGCTCAAAAGCACTGGACAGCTTTTTCAGCTGGAGCTTCCAAGGTTTTGTCTGATTAATTAATTCCTTTTGATATTCATGGCAGTGAACTTTTACCTCTCTGGTCAAAACAGCAGTGGCAGCCTGCTCCCTTAACACTTGCCTAGAAGTCCCTAGGAACCTTTATCTCATGCTGAGCTTTCACGAGACACCAGAGAATCACTTGACTGAGATCATCAAGGAGTTCAACATACAGTAGACTTCATAGGGATTTTATCAATGGACCCAGCAGAGAGTTAAGAATCGTCTTCAAGAGCCTCTTCTCTCTTCCTTAATCTTTGCTACTTGACAAATCGTTTTCTGGTGGCCACAGAACTTCTGCTAGTAATACTACACACCAGTTACTCTGCTTTTTCACTGATCAAGCAGAGACTGTAGTGAAAGCCCCATCCAGACAATTCAGTCTCTGATGATTACAAAAAGTGAATTCACAGTGCATGGAAAGCACATACCCTTTTTTTAATGCATCTACCTTTAACAGATGCTCAAGCTGCTCTCAAGATCTGTGGGTAGGTTATCTCCTCCATTTCTTTGTTCTGTGAATATGCCTTTTACAAGAGTCAGTACCATATACTCTTAAACCGGGACTCTGCTAAACCCTCTGTTGAATGAAAGTAGAATCAAAACACTAATTTCAAAAATTTTTTAGAATTCCCTGCTAAAAAACAATACTTTCAGTTCTTCTCTGAGGCTTCTATTAGGAATATACACTTGTCTACAAGAAGAACAGGTAGCCAAACAGTCATTAGCAGCCAATTCAGGATGCCTGTAATATTTAGAGAACAAGTATAAACACACTAATTCAATTTTCATCTAGCTGAAGATTTCTTTCTAGCTCTAGCTTTTTAAAGACATATACTGAAAGGAACTGTTAAACCCCAAATTTCAAGAGGGTTCTCTGTATTTATTCTTTTATTTGCTATGAAATTGCAGCAATTCTTTCTTTATTCTTGGGAGTAAATTTTAATGTCATAGGCTACTTCAGTTACAACTAATATCACAAGAAATTTCTCAAGAGAAGGGAAGGAACCGGGCTTATTAAACAGTTCAAGTATGCTCATCTTAGGCATGTATTTTCAAATTTAAAAAAAAAATCTATTTGTGATTTAGAGGAAGTCTATTCAATGGGAAGATGAACACATCAATAGCTGTCTTAAAAATAGCATCACCTGAAAAAAGTAAATTGATAATTATGCTCTCCTTACTGGACCATAACAACACAACTGCCAAACAGACTAACACCAGTAACTGACCTGGTCCAAAAGGCAAATTATTGCTTCTGGTAGTAGCCCTTTCCAGATGTTTACAGATCAAACAGTTTTTAAGTATAAAACAGTGGTTTGACACTTATAAACCTAAGATCCAACTACATTCATTCATGTTTTCATTCATAAACTGCTCCTCTGGCAGTGGAAGCAGCATAGAGCAATGTGATAGCCTTGAGATAAGGACAGCAGAGTGTTCTAACAGTGATGCCATAGGCTGTTCTGCAAGACAGACCTTGACTTTCTTATTGAAGGGGAATCTTTGTACAAGAAATAATTCAAATGCTGTTTAGGAAAAAAAAGTATGGCACTGTCTTTTCCTTAGCAGTTTGATAACTCAGCTGTGAAATTAGATGACTGTGCCAAAAAAAAAAACCTAGAGCAGAACTGGTTTTGCTCAAAGCAAGTGCACCCTTCTTGCAACTCAGCATTCAGCCATGAGCCTAGCCCTAAAAGCACCTTTCTCAGCTTAGGTCTCTGTTTGGTACTTCTTCACTATTATATAAGAACTGTTTGATGATGGATACACAAGACCAAACATAAGGCAACAAAACTCCCTGAAGTATCGGAGATTATATTAAGAATCCTACAACGAACAATCATGGAGTGGCTTCCCAACGTGTACTATTCAAAGGGGTTTAAATCCCTGTGGGGAAAAATAATGCTAATTAGTAGGTTGTTATTTTTAAAACATCCAAGAATTTTTGGATTCTCTCATTTCTTGAGCATACTTTGTTCTTCTGCCAAATACATACAAGTTTAATGGAGTACTATACAGAATACGTGGTCCTCCAATTTAATAGACTTATTAGATTTCTAGGATCTTAAGAAAAAAAGAGCCCTCTTTTTTTTATTTATTTGCCATCTACTATGTTGCATACCTACACATCTATTATCTTATTCATTATAACTTGCAGTTAAAGGGATCTACTTCCATTACATTTTCAGATATGGTTGTATTTTTATCCATCTGTTTCTGAACTCCTGTTTCTATTATTTTCTGAGACAAATGTACTACTGAAGATATTTTTCCAAGAAAGCACACACCTTCAATTTATATTGCAATGCTATTATCAAACCCATCCTTTTATAAACTTGGAAATATTTTTATTTTTCACTGACACTGATGATTAAAAGGACTTCCACTCACATATCCTTTTCAGCTACCTTCAACATATGTAGCAGTAAACTTAAAACCTAGTCACATGAAACAACAGCACATAATTCCTGCCAACACACTCACTGCACTGTGTTTATCAATAATTAATTTATGATGATAATATCAATTCACTTTCTCCCTCCCCTTTAGATTCTTCCATTCCTCAGAACTTACTCTCTTCCTGACTAATCAGTGACAGTGGCAGATTTTGCTTATTTACCAATAATACCTTTTCCAGATAACTTCCAGATGTAATGTAAATCTTAAGAAAGTAGATCAAGGAAAATCTTAAAAGCAGGAAAAAACAAACTTCTGTTTTCAGTTTTTGATTTTGTATCTTAATCAGGACTTGATTCATGACAGCATAATTTCTCAGTTACCTTCCACAAGGGACATTTCAAAACTCACACACTTCAGTAGTCTGGAAAACTGTATTAATCAGTTCTCATTTATCTGTTATCTTCTGCAAAGAATCTTCTAAGACTAGAGTAAAATTTCCTGCTATGTAGTTACTACTACTGGTATCCTTAATTTTACATTCTATTCCACACCGTATTTTATAATATACTTTTAAATTAATATTTCAATCAATATCACTGTAATCCCTTTATCCAAAATGTCTAAGATTACACTATTTGCCATTTTCTCCTCAGAAATAGTGAATTATTTAAGAATCACAGAATCATTTAGTGTGTAAGGGCTGTCACGTGGTCACCCTGTGCAATCTCCTGTTCAAAGTGAAGTCAACACTGAATTCAGACCAATTTGCCCAGGACTTTTCCAGTTGGATCCTGAAAACCTCCAAATACAGGAATGTGAAAAATCTTATGGGCAACCTGACCCAATGCCTCACTACCCCCATTTCATTGCTTGGAATTGGAAGTTCTAACTTGTGCCGTCTCTCACTCCCTCTCAAAGCATCTGACTACAAAGACTAGCTCCATCTTTTCAAAAATCTCCTTAGGTTTATAAAGGCTTCCATTAGGTCCCCTTAAGCCCCTGGCAGATGGCATCCAACACTTCCTTCACCTTCAGATCTAGCTATTTTGCCACAGGGGACAAGCCAGGTAGTTAGGCATGACTTATCCTTGGTAGATCTCGAGATGGCTATCCCTAGTCTCCACCTGCTCCTCCTTATGCCTACAAATGGCCTCCTCCATGATCTTTCCAGATGGAAGCAGCAAGGCCTGCAGTTGTCTTCCTAGTCCCTCTTGCTCTTTTTGAAGATGAGCATAAAATTTGCCTTTCTCCAGTCTTTGGGATCTCCCCAGTCTCATGGCCTTTAAAAGATGACAAAAAGCAGCTCCGTGAAGATGGACCTGAAGATGGTGTTTCAACACGTGCCACTGCTCATTGATTTAAGTCACTGGCAAATTGAGTTTACCTCCACTACTGTTTTCACCTTTCCTTAATCCAGTGTATACTGAAACTTATCAAGCTCACAAATTCCTGGGTATCATCCTCTTGGAAACTTCTTGGTGACCTTAGTTAAAATGGATTTTCTGAAATAGTTACAACAAAGCCACGACACGACCCTCTGCAACCTACTTGCTGCAAATCTCTCCCTGAGATTTCCCTTCAGGAATGCACAAAACGCCTCTCCCCTGAAAGCAACACTTAAAATGTTTAAGATAATATAAAGCCACCCACCCTCCTGCCCCCGTTACCGCCCTGCAGCGAGTTGCTCAGGGCAGCGGCTCCGGCGGTGCCCTGTGCCCGGGAGGGACCGTCCTGGCACCCACCGGGACAGCGCGGCGGCCGCCGCCCCTCCCAGCCCCACAAGAGACCCACAGCTCACCCCGGGTCCGAGGGTAAGAGCCGCCAAATGTGGTGTGGGCTCCACTCTTCCTCCTCCCCAAACCCTTCCTCCTCCCTCCCCCCAAACCGCCTCTTCCTTCCTCCTTCCCCCCGAACCCCCTCTTCCCCGCTCCTCCCAAATCCCTCTTCCTCCTCCCAACCCCCTCTCTTCCCCTATTCCAACCTCCCTTCTTCCTCCTCCCAAAACGCCTCTTCCTCCTTCCTCTTCCCAAACTCCCCCTTCCTCTTCCCAAACACCTTCTCCACCGTTTTCCTCCTTCCCAAACCCTTCTTCCTCCCTCTTCCCAAGCCCTTTCTTCCTCCTCCCAAACCCCTCTTCCTCCTTCCAAAACCCTCCTCCTCCTCCCAAACCCCTTCTTCCCCTCCTAACCCCCTTCTTCCCCTCCCAAACACCTTCTTCCGCCCCCCAAACCCCTTCTTTCTCTTCCCTCTTCCTCCTCCCCAAACCCGTCCTCCTCCCAAACCCCCCTTTCTTTCTCCCAAGCCACTCTTTCCTCCTCCCAAACCCCCTCTTCCCCTCTTTCTTCTCCCAGACCCCCTCTTCCCGATCCCCGCAGAGCCGCCCGCTGGGGTCTCACCGGAGGCGAGGAGAAGGAGGAGGAAGGCGCACAGGCGGGTCCGCCGCCACGCCAGTCCCCCCGCGCCGCGAGGCCGGCGGGCGGCAGTTCCGGGCGGTGCGCGGGGCCGGGGCAGGAAGGGGCGGAGCCGGGGCGGACGCGGCCGGGCCGGGTAAGGAAAATAGACCGAAAAGAGGGAAAGCGGTCGGACTTAAATCCCCGGGTCCGGTTTTGGTGGGGTGGCAGAGCGCTGAGAGGAGCTGGGAGCAGAGGTTTTGTGGAGCGGGTCTGTGAGGGGGTTCTAGCTCGGCCGTGTTGTTCTCTGCGACAGCCGAGTTCCAGCGCGCTGCCTCCCTGAGTTCTGGTTCTGTTCTCCGTAACCAGTGTCCTGCCTTCTTAAACCGTCCACAACTTCCACTTTATTGGTAGACCTGTCTGAAGCTCTTCATGAAAAGCTTCTGGGCTCCCTCGCGGGTGCAGTGGTGGCTCTGGACTCATACAGCAAATGGATCGTCTGAATAGAAATATATTCTCTAAAGTTATGTGCCTTAAGGCACACATATTGCTTTGCGCTAATTTAAATATTTGTTGCGTTTTTAAATGACATTATATTGAGCGTTTCTCAAGCCTTAATGAATCTGCTTTAGCAAAAGTTCTGTGTTACCCTGTAGTAATCATCAAATGAATGATATCTTTTTCATTCTGAAAGGAATGAATTTCATTCAAACTGAAAGGAAGAGGATGCTTATTACTTATTAATTAAGTACTTACTTATTAATTTTGAATTTTTTAGTTTTTCATTTTCACAGGAAATGCTTGTTTTTAAAGCAGTGATTTTCTTTATCACATTGTTAACGCAGCAGCTGAGTGAAACTAATTAATCTGTCGTTTAGTGCATGTTGAAAGGAAGAGAAAATGGTAAAAACCGGTACAGTTAGCGAACATTATACTTACATAGTGTTTATTGCTTTAAATAGCCACGGTGACTTTTATACCAAAGGTAGACAACATTATTTATCTTGCCTTTACGTTATTGTGCAAATCCTGTATTGGTCATTGCTTCTCGTTTCCCCTCTTTCAGATAGTGGCTATTGTAGATAAGACCAGTAGAATAAAAAGCCACCTCTTCCCACAGAATTTATAGTTTAATTAGAGAAAAAAGTGCTGGGAAAAACGTTTTGAGCAAATAGTGCAATGTCGTGTTAGATTTTGTCAATTTTGCCTTGCATGTTTTGTTTTATTGTGTAGGTCTGTGTCTGCTTTTGTCTTAGTAAGCTGCCAAGGGATTAATCAATGTATCACATTTAACGGAAGGGTAGAAGTTAAGTGAAAACACTTTAATGAGAACAGGCAGCCAGGTAGGCTATTGAGATGAAAGGCTGTGCATAAATTCACAAGGAAGGTAGACCTGCAGAGCCAAAACAGTGTGGAAAATCACCTGTCTTGGGAACGAAAAATATAGGGAACAACTTTGTAAATGTCATTGCTTAGAGTCAAGATGTTAGGAGGAATTCTCTGAAGTAAAATATGGGAGAGGGGTAGGATATGGCAGTGTAAGGGTGTAGAGTTTGGTTGAGGTGACAATTCAAGGTGGCCTTATCTTCTCACAGGAAACAATACAGAAACACAGGTAAAGTCACTTATAGACAGAACTCCTGGGCAGATTAATATAGTTTCTCTTCTGTGAGAGACTTGAGAATAAAATTAGCCTGACTGTAATTTTCGTTGTCACAGACTGGCCTTAGAAAAACCCAAAATCTCACAACCAACCAAACAACAAATCCTTTAAGAAAAATGTTTAATTTTTAGGTTTTCCTATGTAACAGTGAACTAAAGATTCTCTTTGTGCTTCTATTTTTTCACATGTATAATGGTAACACAGGAAACTTGCACCTTGCAAGGCTTTTTGGGAGACATTCAGTTACTGTTGTGATGAAGGGACATAGAGGTTTTTACAACTAGCAATACAAATAAATACAGACTGAATGCTTTGCTATTCTAATGAAATATGTAAGGAGGTCATGACAGAAGCCCATTTTGTTAAAATTACTTTTTAAAGTTCTTGTGGAAATTAAAGTATTAATTAATTGAAGTATTAGCTCTGTTGATGTTTTAAAGCTCGATGCAAAAAGCAGAGTGGGGTTTTCCGATGCTTCCTCTCCTTATCTTTTAAAGTTTGTTCTCCTGGTCTGAAAAGTATGTAACTTTAAACATCCCTGTAGTTGATATTTCCTGTTCTTTGGGGCTTTGGGAAGAAAAAATGTAGTAGGATAGTGTATGAGAAGAATTTAGGACTATATTTTAAAATAGCGGAAGAGTATATTGCAAAGATGCCTTCAGGTCTGGTACCATAAGAACTTGCAGGATCAGGACCTTTAGCTGAGAGAGATCTGATTGCCCATACAAACCAAAATGAATTGCTGTCATATAAATGATAAGAGATTAATTGGTCCAGGTCTGGAAATCGTTTGTGTATGTAAGTACCCATTCTCAGATTTAAGCCTGATACTGTGAAATGTGCCACGTTCTTAATTCTCCCTGAAAACCAAAGAAATGAGACATTTGTATTTTTGCTATGAGAGCTGGAGTTGTCACCTCCTCTGGGATCTTTTCCACTGTTAAGTGTAAGATACTAGTTGCTTGCACTTTTTTTTTAGAACTTAGCAATTTACAGTTTGTTTTTATTTGGTTCAGAATTACTAAATGGAATAATTAATTGTTGTTGTATTGATACTGTCACTGTTTATGTGATTCCTTAAAAAAAAGAAATTCTCATAATATTGACCATAATACTAATCTTTGGATTTTCCCTTACTCCTCCTGTGTGAGGAGAGTTTAATTAACTGAAACAGCAGTCTTAGCTTAACCCTTCTTCTCTCCCTTCACCTTGAATTAAATCCATCTCTAAAATTTTAGAGTGCTTTACTAAGTAGATCATAAATATCACTGTTTCTGTGTTCTTTTTGTCTTTGTAGAAGTTCATTTAGGTTCAGAAAAATAATTCAGTCTCTCTGTCATGTCGTACTCAGCTCATGTTGCAGCTGAGTAGTGGTAAATGACTGTATATTTACAAAAGTTAGTCTGAGTTTTGAGGAGGTTAGTAACCACCCTCAAACTGTCTAGTGCAGCTGTCTCCCAGAGGTTCTCTCTTCAAGGCATTTGGAAGAACAGACCTTTGCTGAATGTACCTTTTCTTCAGTACAAAATCCAGAGCTTTACCTAAAATGGTTGAGAGAACTAACTTGAAGTTACGATACTACAGACTAAATGAAATGGCCTGAATTCATATTCCCATTTTCTGACCCTGTAAAGAGAATGGAGTGGGTGGTTCTGGACTACATCTGCTTATCCTGCTTCAGCAAGATCCTAGTATTGGTTTATATGGTTTGCATGATTTTTGATAGTTTTATACCTGAGGATGAGAATGGTTTAATTTGACCAGAAATACTTCAAACTTAAAGAATACAGGTGGATTAATAGGATAGCATCAGCTGTGTTTGCTGGGTTGAATACAAAGCAGGACAATGACCAACAAGTCATTATTTCCAGTAAGTTACTGTCTCTGGGACTGTCTGACAGCTGCTGTCTGTTACTCATTGCTACTGAGTAGAAGTAATTTTGTTCAACAGATTGGAGGAGAATTCACACTGAGGTTGTTTACCCCTTCATCTACCAGTTTTCAAGCAGTAGTACCTCTACTTGGGCATCTTTTAAATACTTATGTTTTATTTTTAGTCTAATGACACATTACCCTTTATGGTGAGACAGTGCTTCAGAGCTGCTACTCTGGATGAAAGTGGGCAAGGGTCAGTGTACTGTTGAGAGTACCTATGTGGTGAAAAGATTAATGTTTTATTTGGGCAGTCCTGAGTGATGGATGTAGAATAATTTGTAACAACAGGTTACAATAGTTGGAAAACGTAGAATAATATACTTTGGAAATAGAAACCTTATCAGAATTTACCAAAGTATTTATCAGTTCTATATAGCATGATAATGACCAAAATAACTGATTGTGTCCAGTAAGGTCAACCAGAAGAAAACATTCATCACTGAAGTGATTGGTAAGATATATGTGTATGTCTGAGTGGCCAGAGTGGGCAGGAAAAGATGAGCTTGTGTGCTCCTTGAGTTCCCATGGAAAATAAAAATAATAACCCAAATGCATATGAGGGTACTTTTTAATATTGAAAGTAGTACTGTAGTCAAGAATAGGAGTTTAAGTGCTGATGACTATGGATTTAACAGGTAAGACTAATTCTTCTGACTTGCCTCCTTAGCAGTGCCTTCACTATGTAATTTCTGCCACAGAGCTGTACTTAGGATATATTGAGTCTGTTTTGACTTACGTGCTGTCAAGATTTATCCAACTTAAATAGCTTCTGGGAAAGTCGGTATTTCATTATGTATTGTCTTGTTCTTTGTGTGGCAGGTGTACTAATTAAAGAAAAGCAACAGTACTCATAGTAGAGCCACTGTTCTTCTGAGACAATAACATGTCATGTAATAGTTTAAAAATACTTTGCTATAACAGTCATTAGTATGATCTTAGTGTCAGGTGGATGTGGTTTTATTCTTCCACTGCCTTCTTTTAGGCGGTTGATTTGGCCCCGTGATAGATAATATGAAGTAGTAAATTTGATGTACATGTCTACATGAAGAAAAAATAATCAAATAATCAGCATATATCAAATGAAAACCGTTTTTTTGCTTCTTAAATAATTCCATCATATTCATGTAACTGCACAAAGACCTTATTAATCCAGACAGTTATTTGAAAGACTCGTGTTTTTCCAGTGTCACTGATGCTTTGTATATATGTATATAAA
>NW_016690395.1:395597-481488 GCF_001604755.1 Lepidothrix coronata
TATGTATATAAAAAACATTCTGACCTTCCTTAGCAATATTTAAATTTCTTTCTCTTATTGCACTAGAGGTGTCGTCTGTAACGCTTGCTGTAAGAGCCCCATCTAGTGTCTAAGGCTTTTCAATGCGAGCTGTGATTTGTAGGTTAATGGGCAATTCCACTGAGGAATGGAGCATTAAAATTATTGCATCAGTGCTTTATGTTAAACTGGTATGGAATATTGTAATAGGAAAAATGTAGTTTTTCCACCCACAATGAGGAAAATTAATTTTAGCTTTTAATATACTGAGAAGATATTAATTTCAGCTATGCTACTGTCATATTCAACTGCTTGAAGCAGTTGGGTGCTTGAGGTGTTCATGTAGCATTCGTGAAAGAAATGTTTATTTTCATATGTGTCCTTCAGTTATTATGTCACCAGGCTCTAGATTAATTTTTAATACAGAAACCAATATTATTTCCTATGGCCTAAATACCCTCTATAAATGCCTTTTAGCAGTTACAGAAAGACAAGTGTGTGTATTACAGAACTGACTGTTGTAGATGTGTGCTCAGGAACTTGCTTTTTTAATAATACATGGTTAATGTTGTGGGAGATTTTGAGTCAAAAAACCCCAAAAACCTTGCAATAAAATGTTTATGCACTTAAAAATTGAAAAGAAAACGTTTTCTTGTTTGTTTTGTTTGATGTCAGAAAAATGCTAAAACGTAAAATAAAAAAAGTACACAAATAATTTTCCTATCCATGATCTGTATGTGAAGAGACAATGTGTATGTGAAACTGTTTTTTCTCTCAAAAAGGGTCTGCGGTCCAAATATACAAGCAGGATGTCTGTAGTAGTGTCTTATGTTAAAATCAGTTGTAGCAGATAGTGGAAGAAACAGTGTTTTAAACCTTTTTTTGTTCTAAGTTCTGTATTCTTTTATGAATGTCGTGCTCTGATTTCTATTTCAGGAACTTCAACTCAGGAGGAAGATGAAAGATTGCGTCACTGAAGAACATTTATATTTGGCTTTTTCTCATCAGTACAGAGAGAGTATCTTTCCTCTTCATACATCTATCTCCCTGTTTTTGCTATCCTACTGTGACTGCAAATTATTTAAAATTTTCTTAGTGCCAACTGGCGAAGATGTGGGTGATCAGTGTGTGACGAAAAACCTCCCTGGCGATCTTGAGGTGCATTTAATCTCCAGGTGTCAGCTTCCAGAGGTTGTGCGGAGCTGCAGTTTACCTGCAGTTGTTGTGAAAGATGGCAAATTCTGCCGAGCTGGGCTTTCTGTTGTCTTAAGATATATAATACAGAAAACATACGAGGCAGATCCATCTAAAAAGGATGTTTTGGAACTCTTGGGCTTTAAGAAGACTTGCTTAAAAGCTTGTGCTGAAGTGAGTGCCTTTCTTTCTCTTAGATACATTAAAATTTTTTTTATTAGCATTAAGTACTCTGAAGTAGACTCAATATTGATGTAAACTAACTTCTTTTAGTGAGAAATTAAATTTGCTTAGTTTAGTCCCTCCTAGGTGTGGAATATTCTATTCCTGTCAGCCCATTCTCTAGCCTGTGTGGGCCCATGTGAAAAGCAGCTCTTTCATGGAGTTTTTTGACTGCTCTGCTCAACTCACTGTTGTCCTTGATGTGAGTGTAATCCATCACCCCCCTGCAGGTAAAGATGATCAAATAGGATAGGCCCCAGCATAGAGCCTTGAAGATTTCCACTGCTAACTGACCTTCAGGTAGCATGTGAACCATTAACCAACACTACCCTTTGAGTTGAGATTTCAGTCTATTTATCACATAGCAGTTTACTCATCTGACAGCTCATCCATCCAGACTTGCCTTCCTCGCTCTCTCAGGAGGTTGAGCTCCAGCCTGTCAGGATTGCTACATCCATGGTTGCCACTGATTACTGTGTCTCCAACCTGGTTCATTCGTGTTGGTGTGTAGCAGATCTGGAGGAGCACATCTCTGTGTTAGTGCACACAGTGCTGGTGTAAAGATGTTGTCCCTGACATCCTCCAGAAACCTCTGTAATCTTTTGGAACTGCTGGAGAGCTTCATTCTATATTTCAGAGAGCTGCAAAGTGAGTGAACGGAATAAGAAAAGAAAAGAGTTTAAAAATTGTAAAACCTTTAAGTACAGGTAATAAGAAAAAGAGGACAAGGATAACAGCATCAAAAAAATAAGTAATTTTTTTTAAGTGCTGTTCAGTTAGGCAAAAGTTTTTTTTGATGTTGCATATTAAAAACCCACTAATAATATAATGCATTTCTGAAAATAAATGTGCTCAAAATCTGTTTGGTGTAATTGGATCTTATTACCACCATTTGTAGAGATGACATATAGAAATTGATCACACCTTTGCTTGTCATGAGTTATGCAGCCACCCTAATATTACGTCAATAATAAGGAATAAAAATATGCTATACTGGATAACTGTTCATTCTGTTATGTATAAGGTTTAGCTTCCTAATTCTGCTGTAGCAAAAGTAATAGAGAATATCTGAGTTTCTAAGATTAACAAAGAAATCTGGAATTTCTTTCCTTAAAGTGAATGAAAACGTATCCTGGATTTCGTTTCTCTTTCTGTAGAGACATTAATTACATAAATTTATTTGACAGGTTAGCCAGTGGACCAGACTTTGTGAGATCAGCATTCCTCTGGCTGTGGAAAGGTTTTTGACGGCGTCTCCTGAGCACTGTCAGGCTATTCCTCCTGACATTTTACAGTTTGAAAGGAAGCTTGGAGAACCTGTCCGAGTACATAATGATGACAAAATTCGTAGGCAAAAACTTCAACAGCAGAAGGCAGGTGCCAAGGCTGCAGTGCCCATACTTGGTGAAGAAGCAGAAAGGGAATTAAAAGCAGGGGAAGTGCATGAGCATCCACCCCCAAGTTTGGAACTGAGTTTAGCTTTCTCCAAGCTGCTTGTCCAGGAAGCATCAGATGCAGTCAGCAGAGAGGCCTCCCACATCAGGAGAACAAAAACTTCTGACCTTCCGCTCTTGGACCACATCTTTGCAGAAGGGCTTTATTTTACTGTGGCAGATTTAGTGCTATTTCCATGCATCCATCAGTTCTTGGTAAGATGACAAATTCTCCAAATATTAACTAGTGTGTATGTATGTTTTTTAAGAATTTGAAAGTTGTAAAATATGTTATTTAAAACATATTATGGCATTTACAGTGTGACCTTAACCCAAAACAGAGGATATGTCTTTGTTTTTGTACAAACACAAAAACCAGGGATTGGTGAGTTTACTTTTAAATACGTAGCATATAAATACTTAGTAAACACCATTAGCTGTTAAATTAGCTGTTAAATTATACTGAAATATTTTGGTACCAAGTTGCCCAGAAAATAGTAATTTTAGAATACTGGTACAAGTGACTTGAGCTCAACTTCAAAACCAATTCTGGAGTGGGAAGAACTTCTGTGGCAAGACTGTGCAAGAGTCTTACTCAGCACAATCTGTATACTTAGTTTTGTAAGGATATACACACAGGAATGATTTAAGGAAATAACAGCTATGTCTTTATTTCCCATTACAATGAAATGATACAGTGAATTTGCCTGCCACCAGCATTCCTGCAGTTATGAGATTTATAGCTAAGCTGGTGTCTCTTGCCAGGAAGAGCTCTGAGTGAGGTTGGTATTGACATTTTGATTTTGCAAGTTGCTTTGCCAAATTTGCCTTATGGTGTTCGAAAACAAAGGGAATTCCTGGAGAAGATGCTGCTAGTCAGATTGAGAGAAACAATCTCTAATATCAAGATAGGGACTATCGAACATTAATAATGTGATAAATATCCACTTTATAACTTCTTTAGCCAATATCATAATCCTCAGTGTATTGATGATAGCAATACTGGAGTGCAGAAGTAGGTTAATATGGCTACCTCTGAATTAGGTTGATGAATTATTTTACAGAAATGGTTCTTAATTCACATCTGCTTTGTTTGTTTTGTGAATCACGTAATTGAAGATGAATGGCAACTTCTGCATTCATGATACTAAACAAAAGTATTAAGACAAAATGCTTTCCTACTATTTAAAAATCTTTAAAGTATTTCAAGCTTTGTTTTTCCAAGACCTTTTTAAATAAGAAGACCATAACTTTTTATAGTAATTTTTTGATTTACTGATGCTGGGCATGAGAAGGTTCTTGGATCAGATGCTTAATTGATTTCAGCAATGCAATTGAGATTGTTCTGTAGATGTACTGTGAGCAGCTGAGAATGATGTATTTATTTACTTTGTATGTGTGACCCTTAAAGCTCTGGTCAGCAGCTTATGGACTATATATTTTATAATACATTTGTGTAGATCATGCCAAGGGTTGCCCTAAAAACCTGGCCTTCAGTTTCATTTTTATCTGAATTACAAGAGCTCTCATGTTACTTTATTTCTCTTCTCTGATAAGTGATCATTTTCTAAGAAATTATACCTTGATTCCTACAGTTATCATTGAAATTGAGTAATGTGCATCTGAAAGCTTCTTGCAAGCAGTGAGTTGAAATTGCTCTTGATGGAAGTGCCAGAGTTTAATTGCGTATTAAAGTATTATTTGTCACTTGTATAACTGGACTTCCTGGGTTGTGTTTAAAAAAATCACTATAGTTGCATTTCCACTGATTTAAGGGTGTGAATAATAATGAAGTCTTCAGTGAGTATGTGTCTGGAAAGTAACACACCATAAATGTGAGCGGACCTGACTAGCTGATTGTAATTATAATTACCAAAAGTAAGATAATGAAGCTGAAGAGTTGTTTTTCATTACCTCGTTCCAATTCAGTTATCTTCCCGAGGTTAGCTTTGGTACACTTTCTATTAGTTGTAACTGCTGAAAATTAATAAAAGTGTAACAGAAGCTCAGTTCTTCATCTGGCAGAAACCACTCTTCAGTTTTTAAAATACAGTTTAGAACACTTGATAACAAGTGTAACAATGCCTCTTAGAATTGCTTTCCAAAAGACTTCTTCCTTAACTGAATTATTGTATCTTTGCCTGTGTTACTATTAGAGTATTAAATTAGATGCTTAAAATCACACAGTTCATCCTTCCTTTGCTCCTTTAGCTATTGCTAATTACTTTTGATTATCCTAAGCATGTTATAAACACAGCATGCAAGAGAGCTGCTTGAAATTTCACATCATTTCAAGTGTTCTTTACCAATTTCTACTTCCATACTGTGGACAGATATGTGGAGGAATGCTGCTTTTGCATGGCCTTTTCTGCCTTTTCCTGTAATCATGATTTTTAATTTTATGTTTAAAGCAGGCACACCATCACAAAGTAGTTCAGGTTGGAATAACTGAGGTTGGAGGGCACCTCTGGAGCTCATCTTGTCTAACCCCCCTGCTTAAAGAAGGGTCAGCTTGAGCCCAGGATCATGTCCAGTCATGTTTTGAGTGTGTTTCGAAGGATGGAGACTTCACAACCTCTCCTGTTAAGAGGACAATCTTCATTGTTTTGAAAAAGAAATTGATTTAATTTCATCAAATGCATCCTTTTTAAAAGTAACTGGACTTCATGTAAATTGTGATGTTGTGTAATTTTTTTAATATGTGCAACATATTCTTACTAAAGAAATTTTTTATTTTATTTTTTACACTTAAAATTCTAATTTCTATTAAAGGCCACATCAACTCATAATCATATACACTTAATTCACAAAAGAAATATACTGGTTACCATTATTGTATAAAATATGTAATTAAGATTGTAAAAAAGTCTGAATAAATACATGACTTTTAAAAAAAGAAATAAATTTGATTCACTACTACTAGAAAAAGTTGCAGACATAGTGAAAAGACTTCAGTAAAGAAGGAGGATAACGTATGCCTGTTTCGGTTTTGCTGTTGCCACATAGTGTAAGGTATTTCAGGCTTGCAGTTCCCAGCAAAATAGGTGTTGGTGGATGAGCTTTTGAGAACTTCAGGCTACTTATGGGAAAGAACAACATTCAGATGGTCTTGCTTAGAGTTCAGTATTCATGGCAAATCACTGCACTGGGTTTTTTTGTCTGACTACCAACCAAAATGAATCATTCCTATGTTAGGAAATGGCATGCAGTTAAGAACATTATTTAAATTGAACTTTTTTGTTGCTGATTGAAATTATGAATAACATTGGTCATGTAAATCTTTTCATCCTATTAAGCAAACAGGGGTTGCAGATAAAGTCTAAATGGCCAACTGGCAATTCTACCAGCAGTTTTATTACCATCATGCTATGAATACACATGCCTGGCATGGAGCTGAGCTCACTTCTGTAGTTCATGCCTTCTAGTGGCTTGTAGGAAGAAACCCTCCCATTTTATTTTTTCAGGTTTCCAGCAAGAAACAAGGCAGAAACCTGGTAAATTTACCACTGATATCCACTTGGTATCGAAGAGTTCAAGAAGTACCTGGAGTAAAGAAAGCTGCTGGCAAATGCAATATGGAGCTTCTCCAGCTTCCAGAGTTGATGTCTGCTCCAGAGGAACAGGCACAGGACTTCTCTTCAGTTCCTGATGAGTTAGAAGAGGAGAACGAAGACAGTCATTTTATAGGTGGTCCAAGGCCAACTATGACTAAGTTAATGGTAATTTAAGCTTTTTAATGAGTTATCATTAATAGCAATATTCTGCTTGATTTTTAGTAAGTAAAAGTTTATTGGAATTGTAGAAGCTAATTCTGATAGCCTTGAACAGTTTAATACATCTTGCTTTTCTTATATCTGATAAGCGTTGACTTAGAATTGATTTTACTTTTTCTTTCTCTTTTGATATTTGATCAACTCAGGAATTGAGGAAAGATAGGACTGCTGAAAGACCTGTCAGTAATTCAGAACAATCAAAGTAACTTTTTGTTTGCATTTTCATATTGTATTCATCTTTTAAAGATATTTATGAAAAGGATGACAAAAAACCCTGTTGCTTTTATGTTTGGCTTCATTATTCAACTCTTACTGTTGTTTTTTTTTTGCTATTTGTTAGAACTTTGAACATCTGGGAACTCTGTAATGAGTTTTGTTAAAGAAAACTGTCCATCATGTTCCATAACTCTCATTATTTTTTGCATAGAGGTTGACAACATTTCCTAAAAAATTAACAGGACTTTCTTGTGAAAATGAGAGAAATACATAATTTGAATCTCATATAATTTGACTCCCATATAATGTAAAGTCATTTGACTCTCACATAATGTAGAGTCATCTGCCTGTTTAGTTTCAGTTAGGCTGAAGGTGGTGTTGTTGATCTGATGCCAGTAAATTCAGTGAGAATTTTGATGCCAACTTTAGTGGTAAAGGATCAGGGTCTTAACTTATTTTTTTCTTACTTTCATGTAGGAAAATGGAATTGAAGCAAAGTTTTTTCCACATCCATGCCCCAACTGGACCCTAGACTGGACCAGTCTACCGTCTGCAGTCAGTCCTGGGGAAGGTAAGGGGTTTCTTGTACGTGTGTGCATATTTAACAGTGCTGCCTTCTGGTGAAGCCATTTAACTGTTTCCTAGGAAAATATGTCAATTTTCAACGTGTTTCAGAGCTCTGTGGAACAGGTAAGCAATTTTAAATCTGTTCTAAAATTCAGTCTGTTTCTGACACATGGTGACATGACTTCCCTCACAGGTCATCAACAGCTGCTGACCAAACTGGGAATAAAAAATTGACCTTGAATTCTGAACCATATTTTTCCCCACTGTTTCCTACTTTCCTAAACTTTTCTTTATACCTAGAATAGTAAACTACATTATGTTAATGTCCTTGGCACAAAAGTTGTACATGGACTGTGTCTCCCAAAGCAGCAGATGATGATTTTATTGTGATGAAAATAATAGTAATTAGCAAAGTTTGGTAGCTACATACTGAGTGGCACTTTTCCCTGCCCTGTAGGGACAGTTTGCTTTGCTGGATTGCAGGGCAGTTCTGTTGCCCAAGGGCTGTGGTTGTGCAGAAAAAAAACCTCCTGATTTATCACAACATTTATTGTTTTCATCACCGTTGTGAATATTGAATACCTCTTCCACTGTGCTGTAGAGTGTCCTCTAAAATGTCTTATGCATAATGCCAGACAGTAAGAAGTTAGTGAAGAGCTATACATTTACAAAAAATAATTCAAAATTACCTAACTGAATACAATCATGTATTCTTGTCCATGATATAAAAGCTGTAAAAATAAGGTAAAATTTCAAGTTGATTTCCTCTGGTTTGGGTCTGTGTGTAGTTCACAAAGCTGTGACAAAACTCACATGTTACCATTAGTAGATTTATATTTTATAGAAAGTGTCCATCCTTCTAACACTGTTTTCCTCTGGTTTTGTCCTGAGAGAAATGTTTACTGGGATGTGGCACACCCTGCTTTAGTTATAGATTCTTTCCTTTAGCATGGAAGAAAAAAAAACCAGAACAAAACCAAACTTAGATTTGCTTATGTCTATATTACATCATGCTTCTTCAGACTTATGTGGATGTTTTGGATTTATTTCTTGTGTTAAAATAGCCTTTGCAGTCTGCTGAAATGCTTGGGAGGATTATTTGTCTTGAATTTCTACGATAAGTTCCAGTATTTTGTCAGAAGTTAATGAACATTTTTGCTCCTTTCCAGTGTTCAGGGTTTGGGCTAATGTTTTAGTTCATGCTTTTGTCAAGATCTCTTCTCTTCTGTTTGAAAGAAAATTGTGAAAAAGATGCATAACATACAAAAACACATAATGAATATATATTTGGAAATTTTTTGTTGTAAGGAGGCTCTTGGACTTGGTTAGACTGTGGAGAAAAATCAGCTCCTGCTGTTTCCTGCCTGTGTTTCCTGCTTCCNTAATGAATATATATTTGGAAATTTTTTGTTGTAAGGAGGCTCTTGGACTTGGTTAGACTGTGGAGAAAAATCAGCTCCTGCTGTTTCCTGCCTGTTCTTCATGTTTCCTGAAATGGTTACTAATGACATTGATCTATGAAATTGATTTTCAATACAATTTTTGGGAAGTTTTGCTAGCTTAACAAGGTGCTGAGAGAGAGATTTCAGCTTCCTTCACTCAAGATCACAATAATGCTGATGCCATTTTCTGATTTAGGGAAACTCCAGATGGTTGTCTGTTTAGTCCAGGAGCAGCAGAGTCACACAGGACAAAAAGACATTTCCTGATGTGAAAATTGATTTTGCTTTTCAGTTGGATGCATCTGCATGCTTGCCTTTGCTGTTCTACGTGCTACTGTTCTCTGTTTCATGATTCTTTTCCTAATGCAGCCTAATCATTGTTATATCAATTGAATTCTCAATATTTTACTGCTAAATCCTACCTGGCATGCTCAGAAAATAGTCACTGGTTCTCTCAGGGTTTTAAACTGGATCTGAGAAATGCAATTCAAGCTTTCAAACAGATTACCCCTATAACTGGTAAATAAATTTCCCCTTACTAATGTTGATAGAAAAAGTAGAGAATGTTTCAGTTAAAACTCCCTTTGTTTTTCTTTATCCACAGTACATTTAATTTGCCAGCAAATCTTAATTTAATAGCATGCGTGGTATACTTTCTTTGCTCACAATTTGTGTTATATGTATGTAGAAGTTCTGGGATTGAATGATTTAGTCTGTTTGTAAGTAATTAGACCACCTTGCTGTCACAGCTATTTACTACAGAAAAGAATTACAGATGATTGCAGTTTTAACGTATTATTTAGATTATACATTTAAGATGGTTCAGTTTTTTTGATGAGGATTATTTACTGTTGCAAAACTAAAGATTTTCACATCATGACTTGCATTTCATTTGCTTAGTCATATTTCTGAAGCAGAATGAGATAGAATAGAATAGACTATTTCAGTTTGAAGGGACCTGTAATGATTGTCAAGGCTAACTGCCATAACACTGCAGGGCTGACCAAGTTAAATTAGGTTGTTGTTAAGGCATTGCCCAAATGCCTCTTAAACTGGCAGGCCTGAGGCATCACCACCTCTCTAGGAAGCCTCTTTCTTTCTTTGACCACCCTCTCAGTAATGAAATGCTTCCCAATGTCCAGTCTATACCTTCCTTGGTGCAGCTTTGAACCACTTCCATGTACAAACCTCTGTTAGTTCTAGTCCGGATGCAATTTATAAAAGGTATGTGATTGACCAAAATGGAGTCATGTTTACATTTTAGATATCCTCCAACTTTTTAAATTTCTGCTGTTACTTCCAAAATGTATGGCTTGTACAGTTGTGTGTATTGAGATGTGAATCTATAAGGCTCTGTGAGCATCTGGACTGTATTTGAAAGAATATATCCCGTTGTATAGTATCTTCATGCCTTCTGTAACTGTTGATGTTCTAGGATACTGTAGTTGTCGAGTTGTTCTTACAAACTTTCCCATTTTAAAGGAATCTAACACAAAATATTTCATTTATTTAAAAATGTATTGTAAATGCTGTTTTCTCTTCTAGTTGACTGTATAAAAACTTGGCCAGTACTTTATTTTTCCAAATCTATGTTTAGGTCAGAAATATGTTGTTATTGTTTATTAAATACAGAAGCCAGAATACCTCAGCACTTTGTTGTTTCTTCCAAATCACATAGTGTGTAAAGACTTATCCCCAAGCACACAAATCAAGTCTGTCTGGCTAAATATATATCTTGATATTGAAAAAATAATTAGTGTAAAATCTCAAAAGAATTTCTAAGTTATGTTAGAGGCAAATGCTTGTATGCCATTGATATATTTATTGAAATACTTACTTGCAATAAATACTTCAGTTGGCAGTAGACACAATCCAGAAGTTCTAACCAAACTCAGTACTTGGTTGTGTTGAGTTTTCCATAGAAGTAAAGGTACATGTTGTTGTCAATATGTACAAACAATAAAAAGAGGGTGGCAGGTCAGAATATGTAAATATAGGTAGTCACAGGAAAGGAGGGAAAGAGAGACAGAGAAAATGAGACAGAAGGAAAATGAGATACATCAGTACAAGGAAATAATTGCACGATGTATGTCATTATAGAAAGTGTTTTCACCTTTTTCCCTGGCAAGGCAGTGGCTGAAATTTTGGGAAGAGGTGCTTGTTGAAATAAAAATGAATGGAAATAGTGTGCTACTGCTGATTAAATGTGAGGTCTGGGAAAGAAAGGATTATATTTAATTAGATTTGTGAGCAATAAAGAAATGCAACATCTTTTCTGTGGTTTCACTGTTCATATTAGGCAGCAGTAGAAAGAGGGTTTATAATCCTTTTTGGAACTTCAGTCAGTTGTGCAGTCTTTGCTTGTGTTCCTGGTCCTAAGTGTATGAAATCATTCATTGTCTTCAGGTTAATTTCCTACCAGCTGCAAAGACTTTGTGGATATTAAGATCAGTTTGACTGGTTATGATTAGGGGTGCTTCCTTTAGGCTCACCCAAAGCACATTAAAGGGAGTGGGAAAGTGTGTCAGTGTGGGGTTGGACAGTGATAACCCTTGTCACTGCTTTATTATTCTGATGATATATGGAGTCTTTGGTACTGTCATGTTTTTTCATCAAACATTGTGTTCATTGGGAAACAAAAAAGAAAGTTTTTTTTTTTCACAGGAATCTATTTTTTTCTCTAAAACAGCTTTTTATTTATTGGTGTGAAATTCAAGAGTGAGAAATAACTGACCCTCAGTTTCACAAACCCTTACTTCTTTTCTCACGAGTTGAAGTACTTGTTAAGCAGAAAGTACTTTATGTTCTTCATTTGTGGTATCTTGTTCTGAAATTAACCATCTAGACTGACAGAATGCATGTGGTGCTATTTACTTATGAAGGTAGTGGTTAGTTGTGAACAAATTTATGCTATTCTTTCCAAAGAAACTGCTCACAGAATGAATGTAGCAAGTAGGAAACTACATTCTGTGAGCTTGTAGATGATGCTCTCTTCCTTATGAAAATATTTTTTCTTGAATGAAGGCATTATAGTAGGTCAGAAAAAGATCTCCTTAGCTGAACTGTGACTTACTGTCAGGTGAAACTGGAGAGACCACTGTGCTTGCACAGTAGGAGATAGAGGGGTCAGTTACAAAATATGTGAAGACTTTGAGGTGAAGGAAGTCTGTTTAGAAAACTGTAGGCAGATAAATAAAGTTAGATCAAAGTAAGTGATTGCATTTTACTAATGCAGTTTGCTCTTACCAATCAATGGAACACATGTAGCCCTTTAACTTTGTGGTTGGTCCTAAACAAATTCAATGGTTTGTATATAAATACAGTTCCCAGTGAATCATGTCAAGTATATAACATGCTTCAGTATTTTTAGTAAGAAATGGATTCCTAGTATTGAATTGACTGGGACAAGTGTTTTGACTTCTGGAGGTGAAATTTTCTATGTGCAAATTTTAAAAAGCCCATATGGAAGATGGAAAGCCTTTACGTGTTCTGTGTCCAGCACATAGGAAAGGGTGTTAATCCATTGCAAGGCTGCATCCTTGCCTAGCTGAAGACAAAATGACTCTGATCAAGTTTGTTTGATTTATCCTTGCTTTGTGATCAGTAGCAAGTTGATGGCTAAATTAAATTGCTATATAAAGCTGTCACAGAAAGGTTGGCCTGAATAAAATGATACCCTGACTGATGCATGCCCCTTATTTGCATTCCAGTCTTCAGACTTTTGAGAAAGTTGCTAGGTTTTTAGAATGCTTAGCTTTTAAAATGAGACAAAATTTGGAAAGCCCAACATCTACTTTCAGTGAAAAGGCTGTCCCTTAAATCATTGTTGTGAAGAGACTTGTTAACCTTGATTTATAAGCCACAGAATAATTAATACTATACTGTAAATATGAGTTGTTGGTTTTTTTTTCAATTTGGAGAGGGAGGTGAAAGGAAGCAGCATTCAGGAAATAGAGATATATAATATTGAAAAAGTTGCCTTTCTGTTGTCTTCTTTTTCTAAATAATTTATGTCAGCTGAGAATTTGTTCTTCTAGTGTGCATAACTTATGAATTAAGGCATCAGCTGATTTTTCTACAGTTGAGATAAGGTCTCTGGTCTTTCTTTGAAGACTAAATATACAAATAGTTGTGAGGCTACTTTTAAAATTCATGTACCTGTTTAGTAGGGTGTTGTTTTGTAAAATGACTTCTCAGGTCCCCAAACTCTCCCCAGCTCCTCCTACCCTCCTGCCTTTCCCAATAACTCTTATTTTCTTTTATCTGGTCAGGATCTGAAATACGAATCTAGTAATGCCTCTGTACTGTTTCTTTGTATCAGTAACATTTTTTAAACTCATCAGTTCATACATTTTAAAGCTAGATAGATGGTATGATCATCTGTACCTGTCTCCTATCTGATTCTGGCTATAAGCTGAGTTTGTAATTGCTTGAATATTAATGTTAAAAAGATACCTGGTTGAAGGAAGAGTGGCAGGTTCACATTATGATTTTAGTTCTCCAGAATGGAGATTAAACTAGATGAAATTAGATATTAGAGACTTAATCTAGATAAACTAGATGAAGTTAGATATTGTAAAGTGAAAGAATAATTTTGGAAGGATACCAGTTTTAAAAAGAGCTTCTGTTAAACTTATCAGGTGGATCAACAAGAATAAAACAAAGTTTACACTTAGAGTTTAGAAACATCTTCAAAACTGAAGTACCTTTGAATAACACAGGCTGGAACAATAACACAGAACAGTGTTACAGTTCTGTGGAATTAACTGGATTAAACAGTCTTAGTGGTGTACCAGACAACAACCCTGAAGGATCAATGTTAGCCTCAGCTTCCAGAACTGGTATTAAATAAAGGATACTTTAATATAGTGTGACCTCTCAACAGGGAAAGAAGAAAATTTTGAAAATTTTCTAGCCCTCATCATAAACAAAATTAGTTTTAATTAAAGGAACAGCACTTAATGATGTAATTATCTTCTAACCAATTTAAAAGTTTGTGACTTGGTGTCCATGTTAAAGTTGTTTGTAATTGCTCTAGAACTGACTAACATAATAACTGTGGAATAAATGCTGTATTAGATGCAGTTATATGATAAAAAATTGTTGTCAAAATTGATTCAATATATTCAAGTTGTTTCTAGAATTGTTTTGTGAGGATAGGTCATTGTGAGGATAGGTCATAGGTCACTGCTTTTTATGTTGGTATTATCTTTTGAATATTTAGACTTGAGAGATGCTTTCTGAGTTGAGAATACATGGTGCTTAAAAATCAAAGCTGGTTTAGGGAATCTGATATTTTATTAACATTTTTGCTAATCAGGAGATGCAAATTACGTGTTTTACTTTAAATGTTAAAAGCAACTGTATTTTTTAAAATTAGATCCAGACAGTCATTTATTCTGTAAAACAAAAAGAGTTAAAAGAAACACTTTAAAGTTCTCTATTTCCCTTTCAAGCCTGTCAGAACTTTTTAAAAGACTTTGAAGATTTTTTTTTAAGAGTTTTTTTAGCCTATTTCAGTATCTCAGGCATCCTGAAGCAGGAACTCATCCTTCTTCTTCAACTGATTTTTCCATATCAGACAGCTCTTTGCCTGTAAGCCACATGGGTAACAATCCAAGGGAAACTCAACTGAAGCTGCTTCTCATTATCTCCTTAAAGTTACAGTTTTGCTGCACTCATTTAAATAAGTTTAAACCACATTTATGTGTGTATTGTATTTTGCAGTTCAAGATCTGGAAAAACTTGTGATGGCAATAAAGTCAGATTGCCTCATATTCTTGATAAACACTTGAGATGTAAATCATTTTTAGTAACAAAGAGAAAGGAAAATGCTTATTTTTCAATATAGATAACATGGGTGTTTGAAGTGATAAATATAAGAAAATGGAAGTTTATTACTTTGATTTCACTCTTCTTTTACGTGGCTTGTTGAGGATTCTTGAAAAACTTCAGATTTCATATGTGACTTCTTTGGATCTTTTGACTGTTCAGGGATATAACATTGCACAGTTGGTCTGAGGACAATTTTGATGGAAGGTTGAATGCAATTACTAATTTTTGGACAAAAAATTCTTTATGTGTAGCTGGAAGTAATAACTTAGACATGCCACCAAACCAGATAACTCATCCATGATAAGGTACACTATTTCTCCTACTTTGTGCTCCTCCTCCATTTTTTGTTTGAGATTGTCTTAGTTACCAAGCACAACAAGGGAAGGGAATGAATTATTTTATATTTTTAAGATACCTATTTGGAGATAGAAGGCAAAGCTATATGACTAAGTTAAATTAGTATGAATAATGATTTTAGGCACAATGTTTTACTAAAATGAATACTTTTCTTTGAAAACATAGATGGTTTCTACGCCTCATGAAATCAGTGCATATGCATTATGAGGGATACGAGTTCAGTACATTTATGTTTGCTTGAAGTCTGTTGCATTTTTTTGTGATAGTTTGATCTAAATGACATGCTTGCAGCCTCTGAAATATTCAAAATCTGCAAAGGAAAAACAACAGTTGCTAGTGTTATTGAAAATCATACTAGAATAATACCAAGTTCTAACAGCTGCATTTTGATTCAGTTAGGACACATTCTCCTTGGTGTTTGGCCTATTCTGTAAAATATTGTTGTGGTGAGGGTGATTGGTGGACTTTCATATGACTGATAATCATACTGAAAAATGTCACATTTGTTTTTAGTGCCTTGCTTTGTGGAATAAGTGTAAGCCCTCAGAGAATTTCTGAAGCCTTAATACTTCATATTGAATATCTCCTACAACAGGAGTTCAGGATTTGATGAAGTCTAATTCCTAGAGGTGTGATTTTACAGTTCACAAGTCCTTGTTAATTATGAGTTTATTAGGTTTCTGAGAGATTTGTTTTGTAAAATACAGTATATAAAGTTCAATGTATGCTTTTTTTAGTCCTGTTGTGGTTTGTGTTTGTTTTCTGAACATACATAAAGATTAAAATTAAATGCTGCAACTTGCCAGTTGAAATGTTTTACAGATATATGATTTCGGTACTGAAGGCAATTCTTAATGATTAGTTTTTGTAAATTCACAGTAGTCTTAGTTTTGATGGTTAAATTGAAGCATGTTCTTGATTAATCCAGAGTGAACTTTTATGAAGTGTCTGCACTTGACAGTCATTGGCCTAAACTGACTGTATCTAGATAGAGTTTGAGTGTGATCTGCCCTAGAGAGAAAAAGGAGTTTTATTCGTTAGACTATGAGGGTTTCTTTCCTTCTTTTGTCTCTAAAATTCTCAAACACATGGAAAAACATAAGACCCAAAACCACTAAGTCATAGATGCCTAGAGATATTTTTTAACAGAATTGTTAAATTAATTTTCCATATCTTAATCAGAAATCTTTAATGAATGTTAAATAGCCTGCTATGTAACTCTGGTCTTTGTTTCATTTGAACTATTTAATCTTTCTTTTCCTCCTGATATCACTGTAGTGGAGTTTACTAGTTTCTTTCTGTCTTTTAAATTTCTATATTCCTTGTTCATGGGATAGCAGAGCCCCAAAATTGTATTATTTATCTCTTAAGCCAGAGGTTTAGAGATTAAGTTTGTGCTTAGTACTCCGTAGTGTAGAGGTGCAGGTCATTGGAATATTACTACAGAGGAATGAAGGAATGATGATCCATTCTAACAATTATGGTTTGGAACTGTGTCCGGCAAAAATCCAGGACAGATGATTAATGTGATTCAAAATGACATTTTCTGCTGAACCTGGCTCAAAATCGGGGTATTTCGAGGGAAGAGGAATTATATAGAAATTTATCTCCTTTAATAGTCAATAAGGTGTACTCAGGAGTGATGCTGTGGTACAAAGTGTCACTTCATAGGGAAGACAGTGATGACACATTTCTTTCTCCTTTTTGTGCGTGCTGCTGGCCCTCAGAAGGTCCTCGTGGCAGCTGAATAACTAGTTGTCAAAAAATCCACCCGTTTCAGAACTTCAGCGAAATATAAACAGTTAATTAGATGGAGGAATTCTGCGGGTTTTGTTCATGTTCTCTTGCTTGCCTCTGGTGAGGTCAAAATTGACTTTGTCTGCCACTGTGAGGAAGAGCTAAATAAATGCCTGTTCCAGGAGTTTCGCTCTTTGCACTAGCAGATGTGAACTTTCCAACTAAGTGTATCAAGTGTTCAAACTTCCAGCCTATTTATTTTTGTACCTCATCCAGTTTTAATTCGGTATGCACTTAATCTTTTATCATGCTTTTGTAATGATGTCCTGGTTTTGAAATATAAATTCCTTTAAAAACTTTTGGGTACCATCTAAAAAATTGTAAGGATGTGTAAAGAAATCCTGTCCTGTTTCCACATACAGAAGTGAAACAGATTGCTTTTACCTCTATTGGGCCAATATTTCACTTTTTGAAAGATGTATTAACTTTCTAAATATTTTAATTAAATGTTGTAGTAATTAATTCCATATGTATTATCATACTTCTAATAATTAGAAAGATTTAGGAGGAGAAGGAGTTAACACCCATGTGTCTCCAAATATTCTGAATATGCTATTTGATAAAAAGTTAAATTGTTGATGACATTAGTCTTCATAAATTTTTCCCAGAATATACTAATATCTTAGTATTTCCAGTTGCTATATGATTTAAATTGATCTTCTGTAGCAAAAGAGGTACTTAATCTGCTTCAATATTCTGGTATTTCTTGCCGTAAAGTGTCTTCTCTGCTTGCTTGAAGGTTGTTCTTTAAGTTTTCTCATTAGATTTAAATCCCAGCTACATTGATGAGTGGTTGTACAGCTTGTGTCCTTTAGGTCTTTTGTGTGTTGTCCATTTGCCGCTTCCCAGGATATGGGGATTCATAATTCACATAGTTATGTAGCATAATGAACTCAAAGATTTAAAGTTAGGGATTTTTTTTACTTTTCTTTGCAGTATTTTTATAGGTCACTTACATCGTTGTTTTGTACCCATTGTAATTGAGAGACGGCTGAGTTTTAAATTTATCAGCTCAGTTGTTAAGTGAGCAGGACTGTTCTCTGTGTTTCTGCTACAAAGTCGAAGCAGTCCTTTCAAACAGAGGCATCAAGAGACCTTCAATACCTCTGCAACAGCATTTTGACTTTTTTACTTTCTTCAGAGTGTAATGTTGAGCTGTGCAATCTGTCTCTCAAGAGCAGAATGAGAATTTTTTCTTGGCTGTTTCACCACTGAACTCGTGTGTGACTTCTGAAGGTTAAAATCTTCACAGGCCACAGGAGGGCAGCAGAATGTCTTTGGATATGGAGCTGTACTTGGATGGATGGAGCTGTGCTCTGTGACTAAGGGGTCACCCAAGAGAAAGGTGCTTTTTAAGTGGCAATTCTCAGCTCAGTAACCTCTAATCCCAAAATTTCGGATGACCTTTTGGAAAAAGTGATTTACAGCATTTTTTTAACTCTTCAAATTAGAGTTGATGATTTAACAGTTGAGCTATTAAATTATGTTAGAGTACACCTAAAAGCAAAAATTGCAGAGTCTCTTGTGCTAGGTGCTATGTAAACACCTTCTGCCTTGGATGTTTTCAAGTCTAAGAAAAGATGTACAGAAATTGAGGGAGGGAGAAAGTTGATCAGCTCAACTTCTGCTGGAGTTTTATATTCTTTGGGATAAAGGAATAATACTGAGAAGATATTTGTAAGAAAATGAGGAGCTTAATGGAAATTTCCAGCAATTTTTTCCTGGCTTACAAGTAACAACATGAGAAGATTTATGCAAGGGATTAATTTTTTTTTTTTTTAGTTGATCAATAAAGCCTGCCGTAGTTCAAGGGCCAATGTTTTGTTAATTAAAAAACATGGTAGCTTTGAAGGTTGGGTTATGGCTGGAATTCAGAGGAAAGGGAAATAATTTGTTTAATATGTTACAAGAAAATACAGACAAATAAAAGAATGTAAAGCAACTAACTAGTAATTTACTAATTTTTTGTTTTGTAGCAACACAGTGAGCCCATAAGAATATGTGACACTCTTCATTAGGAAGTGAGGAAAGTAGTCAGAATGTGAAGAGCTGTCTAGCCTAAACAAACATTTGAAAATGAATGCCAGAAACAAGTCACAAAAGATTCTCTCTCTTAATTGAACCTCTTATGACTTCTCTTCCTGATGTAATCTTGCTTTCAAAAATATAGTCGCTGGGAAATTACACAGAAGTTAAGATCAGAAGATTAGCTAAATGTAAGAAGGAAGGTATAATTTCTGTACTTGAGCACAGAAGAGACTGCAGCCTAAAAAAAAAAATGAAACTGAGCCTGAGTGCATCTCTTTCTCCTCTTCCTTGGTAACAAAATGCTGCAAACACTTCAAATGAGTTTATATAATGTTCTCACTGAAGTTTATTGACACACATATTTTGTTGTGGGAATAAGTTCTTTAAAAGCATTATTTCTTACTTATTTGTGAGGGAAGTAAAAATGCTTCATAGATGATTTAATTTTTTTTTTTTCTGTAATGGTCTTTGGAGAACCCATTAGATTATTTGTAGATTATTGTGAAAAAATAATTCAAACTGTATTCTTAATTCACAGTTTCTTGTTTTACTTGATTATTGAAACTCTATTCATCTCTCTTACTTAGTATTTAATATCTTTAAGAAGTTATTGCTCAGGCTACTGGTTGTTTCCAAAGTTTGTGATTACCCAGATTTTATGTCATAAATTATCATAATAAATAAAATAGACGTTTATTTTGTGATTAATAAACTAGACAGTTTCCTTCAGAAATGTAGGCAAATGGGTTTTGAACAGCTTTATTTTCCAGTGTCAGAGTTCAGTACATTGCAGGTATGGGTCTGCCTCCTGGTACTGTCAGAATCAGCAGTGAGGTACTGGAAGTTTTGTGCAGCATTAGTGAGTTTCTGTAAGCTCCTCACTGACCTTTTATGAGGTGTTTATGGATCGCAGCATATTTCATCCAGGCAATGCAATAGACCTGTGCATATAAAACATACCTTGAACAAGGTGTTTGTGCTGGTGGGTACTGAAAGGTAAGTGTTGTGCGAGTGGCTACACGTATCTTCTTCTTCCATCCCTCGATCTTTTGTATGTGCGGAGTTGAGGTACAGAATTTGTTTCCAATCCATAAATCACTTGTGACAAAATACGAGTTAGGGAGGTATTTTTCTGTGTCTTGAAGTTACTTATGGCTTCCATCTGCACTTCCACTGTTTTTAGATATCCGTGTTAAGAACCATGAATGCATTACTTGATTTGGATACAATTTTACACTGGATATGGTTAGGAGTTTTACTTTGGCTCTTCCTGACAGCAAGTTTTTATGCACAGTTGTTCATCTAATCAGCAATTTCAAGGAAGACAGCACTGCTGTGTTTAGGAAAAAACCCCATAAACTTAGTAGTGTTAAAAAAATAAGGTAAAATTACTTTGTTATGAATGATTTGTAATCTGTTCTGAATAGTTTGATACTTTCAAAGCTTTTAATTACACAAAGGAAAGGCCAGATTACTGTATGTTTAGTGTTTTAGTGAAGGTGGTATTCATTATTTTGTGCTTGAAATGCATCTTCTCCAGATGGTCTGGAAATGCTTCTAAAAAGTTAATTTTTGGTGCATGTCTCATGTCAAATTTCTGGCATCCTACCATAGCAATATCAAAAGGAATTCACATCCTTTAAAAGCTTTCAAAGTATTGAAGAGCAACGGGAAGTAGGAAGTTCAGCTGTTTGTAGAATTATTTTGTAAGTGTAGAAGAAATGGAGAATAATCTCAGAATTAAAATCAGTTAAACCTAATCTGAAGTAATAAAATTTGTCCCCTCTTAGTGTGGAACATTGACCTAAAAGTCAAGATACAACGGAGAGAGATATGATACTTTTATTTTATTTTATTTCAGTATATACTTTAAAACTTTTGCAGGTCTATCACAGAGATGTTGGTCTTTGTGTGGATGTTTAAATGGCTTATGTAACTATTGAGAGCAGTTGAGGTATTATTCTTGTAGTCACTCCATCAGCGCACCCTACCTGGAACTTTCTAGTGTGTCTAATTGGTGAAGTGCTCTTAAATCTGTTTAAATGCTTTTGAATATCCCGTTTACAGATCTTTTGTGTGTTCTTGCATTTTTAGAGATGAGACGTAAGAAAAAAAAGAACATCCCCACACCCCAAGGAGTAAGATACTTCTTACCAGTATAAACTGTTCAGGCTGCTTCCCTGAAGCTCAAATGGACAAAGTTCTTATCTTGGCTCTTGGTTACATTGCATGTCTTCTGCAGGATTTCATTTGTTAGGAACCAGAGGATACTGAAAAAAGCAAAAATGCACTCTTAAACCTCTCTCTGTTTTATACAAACGCTCCTTGCTGTCCTAAACTTTGTACTTGATATTTTTAAGGCTGCACCAAACATCAGATCAGGTTGTAAACGGTTCTAGGCTGGACGTGTGATGTTCAAGACTGCATATGGAAACTGGCTTTCTTTCCCTATCCTTCCTCACTTAAGACATGGGGAAGTATTGGTATATGTGACGGACTTTCATGAGCTGGCATTTCATGCTGCATCCTGGATGGGTACATGTGTTTCAGTACAAGTTCAGTGGAATTTAATTAACTGGTGTCTTTAGGAAAGAAGACAGTGCTGTTACTTGTGCCATATTTACTAACTTTGTGAAAGAAATAAGTCAGTTTGTAGATATAATACCTATGAATACCTTATATTTCTATTGTGTCTTACAGTACTGATGGGTGTATTTTGCTTGAAATTTTATTTATCTATATAATTCTGATGTTTCTGTATCATCAACAGAAACTACTTATATGTGTTGTCTGTTCTCAAAATGCATGTTTCAATAATGTAACTAGGGATTTGGTGTTTGTAGCTCATCTTCCCCTCATGCAGGGCAAAGGGTGTAGTTAAATCTTTGTTTAGAAGTAGTAACATGAAAAATCAACCAGGGTATCCAATATATATTAATTCTGTAGACCTTTTCAACTATTACAGACAGAATTACTAGTTTTACTTTTAAGAAGCTTCATATTACTGTTACAAAACTGTTTGAGTTTTCTTATCATAGTAGTCATCTATTGGTCTGCAGAGTTCTAAGGCTGGGGCTCTCCCTGTTGTTTGTATTCCTTTAGCACTTCAATTTAACAACATAAGCAATGACCTTACTGCCAGATCTCTTTACAGTACAAGTCTAATCTGAATTAGACATTGGCATGCTACTGTATCTGCGACAAATTAGCACACAGTTTGGAACTCGTGCTTAGATACTGCTGTGCTAGTCGTGAAAGGACACCTGAAACCTGACTTGACTTGAAAACAGTGCTGTAGAGAGAATGTTGGCTAAATTAAAGCTGTTTCAGCACAAGATAAATGTCAAAAAAAAAAAAAAAGAGGGGTGGAGAAGTGTGGAATTAGAACTGTTATTTGAGTCCCTGGGGGGATATTGAATCAATGCTTTGCCATATGAGGAACCTTCAATTTTGGTCCAGTAACAGTAGCACACAAGCATGATTTAATAACTTGTTTACCTTCCACCTGATCTTGAATCCTTCCTTTTGCTTAATGCTGTGTGTACCTGTATTTAGAATCCTTATACCAGAAGAACTTGTTTCCAGGAGAATCTGTCCCTTGTTCTTCCTAGGGTTGTCTGTAGCACTAAACCTGATGAGAAACTTGTTTAAACATGTCTTAAAATGGCCTTTAGTGGTCTCTTTGCAAACACGTGTTTCTTCTTCCCAACACCCCCCACGACAGGTTATCTCCCATGCAGGAATGTCCTGGGAAAGGTATCCTGAGGTGTCCCCATTGGTCCTTGTTAACCCCATCCTGTGATTGGGTGTTCCTGTAAGCCCCTTGAGACTTCTAATTGGTTACTCTGTGAATCCCCCTAAACCCTATAAATGTAACATCCCCAACAATAAATTCTCTCTTGCCTCCTCTCCACGCCGGTGTGCTGTCTCTGTGCCTGCCATGGGACCACGTGGGTGCTGGGGGGAGGGGAGGGCACCTCTCCCCTCCAGGCTCGGGGCCTGAAAAACCCTGTCGCTGGAGTTCCCTTTCCCCATCCCTCAGGACGTCGGAATGGTTCATCAGATGGAGATGGAACTAGAACTGGGCTCCCCCACGCTGAGGGTGGGGAAAGGGATCCAGAGTTGTCTTATTCCACCACTTGGTTAATTTCCAAAGTAATTTCCTGAGGAAGAAAAGATAAGGATATAGAATGTAACAGAGAGTTATGGGTATCTCGGTTCTAATATGAACTTCACTTCTCATATTGAACATCAGAAAGGTTGTATGACAAGTCTGTCCATTACACTATTTCATTACTATCAAATTTGTTTCCCACAAACTCTATGAAAACATTTTCAGCCCAAGTCTGGACTAATATAAAACCAATGTACTGTTTTGTTTCTTTTGAGAATAATTCAGTACTATGACCGATATTGAAATAATTTCATTGAGAAGACTGCATCTTTGATCAGTAAATTTACTGTAAATCAGTAAATAAGGAAACCCAAGGTCATACTAAGGGGTTTTATTTTTTGGGTTTGTTTTTTCTTTTGAACCAAATTGTAGGTATTATGACATCAAGTCTTAGTTCTGTCTTTATCCAGGTAGTTGCAATTATTTGCAAGGCAATTACCTGGATATGTCTGTACATATTCAATTAATATAATCACAGGACTGTATATTTTTAACATTTCTTATAACTGACTTCTGTTTTTCAGAAAATCCTGATTGTATTTGACCTAGTAGTAGTTAGTGGTTTTTAGTAGAAGAAGGAGGAAGAGGTTGCAGAACAGAAGGAGGTGCATTAATATGTTTAGTCTTTTAGCATACGTTGACACTAAAAATAAAGTAAAAAACACCACAAGAAAGCACATGTAATGCTCATCTCAATCTCTTTTCCTGTTTGCTTTTTATAATCAAATTATTGTGTGTTTTTCCCCCCTTGTTTGTGCAGCCTCTAAAATACTTTAATTGTCTGTACCTTTAAAATCTCTGCTGATGAGTGCGTTGTTGCAGTGTGATTGTTCCTTGGTTGTTCTTTTCCAACATAGCTCTTTTTCACAAGTTTCTTCCAGAAGTGGAACACTTTTAGTTGTATCCTTTTAATTGTAGATGTTTATGTTGCTGCTATTACGGTGGTTTGTAGTTTACAGCTTCTCAGATGTTAAAATTCAGAGCTGACTTGTGACATAGGACTGTAGTAATACCCACATAACAGCAGAGGCACTGGGCTTAGCTGATGTGCCTGAGGAGGTCCACAGGAGAAATAAGAAATAGCTGAAACCCTTCTTCCATGTTAGCATACAAACCAATTGCCCATCTTTTTCAAACAAAACTGGAAGTTTAGATATGATGTGTAATAATGTAAGAATGAACACATTTTAATCATGCTGGACTCTGAATATTGTAGCTGGCCTGAAATATGGAATTTAACAGGTTTTAGAATAATTTTTCCTCTCTCAATTTTTCATCTTTAAAGTTTAAGGGAAAGAGGAAAATCCAGGGAAACATGGGCAGCCCAAATAAATTTGGTAAATAGCTTAATCTGAAATGTACAACTGTGTAATATTGGAATTTATAGATCTATATTTATAATAACACACATATAAGAATTTATGCCTTGCTCGTTGAAGACTGTGGAGTCCTGATAATAATTTTAATGGTTTCCAAAACAATGAGTTGGGATTTCCAGGACTAATTTACCTGTAATCCAGAAGCCTGTTACTGACCTGGGTGGTGTCATATTAAGCAAGTAACAAGAATGTATTTTTAGTCTAAAAGTGTATTGTAGGATATTTATGACATCTTTTAAAATAATTATATTTATGAATTAGTATATATGGATGTATTTCATTCTTCTTATAATGGAAAGATGAAGCTGTAAGCAAGTACTGTGAAAAACCTTGTAACCAGGAGGTTTAGAGTAATTTTCTTTTTTATGTAACTTTTAGAATGAAGGGCTAAGAAACTCTTGAACAGCTTCTGAGTTTATTCTTGTAGGTGATTTGGCCCTTTACTTTAACCATAAAGTAGCTGTATAGCTTTTCTATGTGGGCTAATCCTGAATATTCAGGAATATGAAAGCCAACTTAAATGGATATATAGCCATCTTTCAAAATTGTTAGTGTCCCTATATTCTCTAAATTATTTTTTGAGCTGAGTCTATTGCTGTAAAATTTTTTCGAAGCATTGCCATTATTTCTTCAGTATACTCTTATAATTTTTGAAAGACTGGAAATGATTTCTTAATTGAAATAATCTGTTTCTATAAAAACAAACTCCCAAAAAACCAGTCTGAGCTGAGACAGAACGCTTCTTAATCCTCTGTTCTATGCTATTCAGAAACATCTGCCAAATGGATTACTTTCCATCTTATCTGCAGCACGTACTTGACATTCCTCTGCTTGTGCTTGTTACAGGATGCTCTGGCCCACTTGTGATCTCACTTGATGTATATTGGCATTACAAGCTCTGTAACTTATTTGTATGATGTTAGGTAGGACGTGGTGCAGAAAATAAATCATTCCTTCAATCAAGCTGTCTTGACATTTTGGATCTTAATTGTTTTGTAAACAAAGGTTGGATCATTCTTTCTGCGTTTGTGCCCCCCATTTTCTTCTTGTTTGTGGTTAATACGTGCATTTTACATCTCGGTATGTTTTCAACTGTGGCATGAAGATTACAGTCACAGTTGATTCTCACTTATAGGGAGCAAGTAAAACATGGCAAAGATTATCAATGTTGAGCTCCTATTTGACCCATAAATCAAAAATTTTATATAAAGATAGGTTTGTAGCTGTTGCAATGGCAAACAGTGGGGCTGAAAATCTCTGCAGTATCTTTCTGCAAAACATGGCAGTTGTTTGTAGATTCCACCTCACCTGGTTTTGAGTCAAGTTCAAAACATGCAGGTTTATGTGAACATACTTGTTCATGATTTTGCTATTGGAGAGATGAGCAGATTTTGTGGTATATTTTTTTCTGAAGGTCCTGCAAGGATAAATTAATCTCTAATAATTAGAAAATATGTCATATCTAGTTCAAGACACTTCATGAATGTAGAGCTTTTTTGTGTAAGTTGTTAATTTTAATAAAAGCCATCAGGAAATACTTGTTTCTCAAGTTACTTAAATAGGCATAAGGAAGCTTCCTTTTGGTTTTGTTTTTAATTCAGTAAGTTTAATTTTTACGGTGGCTGTTAGAGCTTACTCTTCCTCATTGTGTACCAGTGTGTACCTTGTTTCAGGGTAGAAATAGTTCTGTTGAGGTCATGTGTAAAAACTGAGCAGCAAGAGTTCCAGTAGAATCACAGCTTTATTTTACATTAGGGTGACTCAGTTAGATCTGCTACTGTGCAGTATACACAGCACCAAAGAAATAAATGTTAAGAATCTTAATGTATTTTTTCAGTTTTATCTCACAAATATGCTGCATAGAGTGTTCCCTACTGCATTAATTTTCCATTGGATTTAATTTTGTTGTGTGTCCGAGAGGGACTGAGCACAGTGCTCAACGAATGTTTTAAGTTAATTTTCTGAAGTATTTTCAACTCGGTACTAATTAATTAATGGATACTCCTATACCCATGCATAGGGAGTTTTTTGTTCCGTTGTAATAAAATATTTTCCCTGTAATTACAATATAATTTTTTAATACAGAGATGCTTGTTCTAGCTTTGTGTCTCTTCAGCTTGGTTTACTCAAGAAGTGGTTTAATCTAAATAAAATAATCCCATCAAATAGCCCCAAAACAATCCCACTCTTAAACCAGAAACATCCATTTTAAGGATTGTGTTTGTATAACACTATTGATCTGACTGATGGCCCTTTCCACTGTAGGTTAGGCTTTGTGCTATGCTGTATTAGTTACTGTCAAAACAGTTTTGTGTCTTTGGCCTCGAGGTGAAATTGTGCACAACGTCAATACCCCCACAGCTCGCTCTTCTCCGAATGCTTACTTTGCTCTCTGGGTGTATGAGGGCTCGAGCATCTGCAGAACATCTGTGTCAGAACTATCAGCAGGAGTGTGCATGTTACTTGCTCTCAAAGGTGGGGTCCATGCAAAGGTGAAGGATCCCTATGTTTCTTAGTTCCTTTTAGCTACTTAGAGAAGCCTTGATTTCTTTGGGACTGGTGTTATTGGGATATTTCCTTCTCAGTTCCCCACACAGTTACAAGTCCAGAGAAATAATGCTGGCTGTCAGTGTGTACAGTGCACGTAGGATGGGATGCAGTAGAAATCTTGCAGATTCTTCTGTGTGTAGTTTGTGAATAAGAAAATTTAGGACAGTGGGGTAACAAAACGTGCAGACTATTAATCCCACTCTGAAGAAGGTGACTGCATTGCTGTCTGAGCTTCATATGCGTTTGCTTAAGCCCAGTTTGTGTGTGGACATGTGTGACAGGCAAACTTTGTTCAAATATACCAAACAACCCTTGCAGTACAGAGTCTTTGTAGATCTTGTTTTGCTGCTGGTCTGGGTTCTTTATTAGTCTTGATAGTGTGAATGTTGTTGAGCTTGGTATACTGAGTCGTTTATATTCTCATCTTTCTAGCAGAAGTGGTTCTTGATTTAGTTATAATAGTAATGAGCACTAATGACTGTGCTTGCTTGCCTGGGAAAATAAAAACCTATTAATTCTACATTATATATATAAAAGAAGAAATTTTAAGGAGGAAGTGATGCTAAAGTGGCTTAAGTTTTGTATATGTACATTTTTAAAAGTTAAATAATTTCAAAAATAATATCTTCAATTTTCCACTTTTATGTAGTGATTTTAGTGTCCTCATTTGTAAAAGATGTGAAGCATTCCTGCAGTCATTTATCAGAAATATGTATGCTTATAAATATTAGAATAGATTTTATGTTTAAGAACTACTAGCTGAGGCACTGCCTAGCAGATGCACTACTGAAGCATTTCTTAGACAGATACTTCTATAAAGTCCATAAACTATTCATTTTTTTTCAATACTAGAACATCTCCTATCACAGTTTATTAGATGGTGAGGGGGTCTGTAGCCACAGATACTGTGATGGTGACAGAGTAAATGTGTCTGTATGACCTCCAATACCACAACTCCACAGCTGATGATGATGATGAAGAAGAAAGAATGCTGAGATGTTTTTGCACTAGAAGGGCAGTATGGCCTCCAGAGGTCTTATTCAAAAAAGCCATTGCTGTGATGACTTGTTGTTATGGGGTTTTTTTATTGTTTTCCAGCTTTTTTGTTTCCTTTGACATTACACTGGCACATAAAGTTGGTGTCAGAGACCATCTTCTACAGATTGCGCTACAAATAATGGCCTGGTTTTTAAAAATCCCAGGTTTATATTCTATAATACTCTTCAACTACCTCATGTTTTTACTATTTGTTTGTGTTTAGTTGTGTATTTTTCATTAAGAAAGATATTTTGATAAACCTGCCTCCTGACAATTAGTGGGAGATATATTTTCTGAAGATATATAGTTTCTGAAGGCAGATGTTTCTTTAGCCTGAGTGTTTAGTTCATGGAGTTGATTAATTTTTGTTGGAAAAGACTTCATAATTTTTCATTTCTATTGGCTTCAATTTATAGAAATTCAGCAGACTGTTTGAATGACTTTGGTCCACACTACACAGGTTTTCTGTTTCTCTCCATCCCCTCAAAACTGTTTGTCTAATTTTGTTCAAGTATAATAAAGTAATGAAAAAGGAGAACATGAAAAGCATGTCATTCATTTCCTCCTCTAAATTAATTAATACTGAGGTTTTTTGTTGGAGATAAGATGATGGATGACCTTTCTGTTTAGTTAGATGGACTTAAGTATGCTTGTCGTTTGTACAGTAAACAGAAGTGATGTGTAAAGTTGAGCTGAAAATGCTGCTTTTTGTCTAGCAGGCAGCTGTTCCAAGTCCCTTGCTATGGAGGGGCCAAATGAAGTCATGTCTTTGTTTCCTGATGCTTTTTACTTGTAGAGCCTGGGGAACTGGAGTGCAGCACTGGGCTTATGCCACAGTTTCATTAACTTTTTTTTCCATTTAAATCCAGTTCTCTGTATCAAAGATGGTTGAAGGGATTTATGGATTTTCCTGATTACTTGCTTTCATAAACTATATAAGAATAATACAAAGCAAAAAGCTGCTTAAGATACAAGTAAAAGGAGCCTTTTGTTATTGGAACCATTGATTGAGCAACAAGTGCCAATTGTATATATTTGTTGTCTTGGAAACTCAGTTTTAGTTGAGTTGAGAAATGCAACTCTACTTTGGATTTCAGGAAAGTAAGTTAACCTTTGACAACCTTCTCAAGCTTTTATTTCTTATAATATCAGTAAGAGAAGACCTTCTTTTGCTCTTTTGTCAGGCATGTATGTATGTAGTGGAGAACTGTATGCACAATTAGCTTTTCAGCAGTGTTTCTGAGGTGATCTTACATTGGAATTAGGAAGAATTAAAAAAAAAAAAAATCTTCAGGCAGCTTTCCGAATTGATACACTCAAATTGTCTCTAACTTGTATTTTATACATGTTCTGAAAATCTTCTAGGAATGTATTTATTTGTGAAGTGTTGTATAGCATAAGCTGACAGTTCTATTGAGAGGCATTTCCCCCTTTTTCATTTGTAATCTTTCAGAAATGCATTAAAACATGTTGAAATTTTATTTCATGTTTCTCTTCTAAACTTGACGTAAAAGGTTATTGTCTGCACACTGCATGTTCTTGACTTGTCATGAAAAATTTCTGTTGATGGCAGGATTGTTTAACTTCACAATCTTTCTGACATAAAGGGTGAAATAAAGTAGCATTTGTTCATAATGGGTGATTATCGCTATGTAGTGTGATCCAGATAATACCACCATTATTTTTATATATTAAAAGGAAAGGAGTGGACATTTATCCTTTTCATTTCATTGGGTTGTCCTCTACTGCATCATAATTTGCTTGTGCTGATTATAGTCAATTTGTGCTTTGCCTAACTTGGCAGGATTTGTATGGGTGGTTTGGATAGCTGGCGACAACGTAAAGGAGCACTTTGAACAGGAGTGTTCTGCAAAGTGCCCTGATTCTGTTAGTGTGAATAAATGTCTATGACAACTATAAAGGTGGAAGGGGTACCAAAGGACTGACTGTCTTTATATTTGTTACAAAGCCTGGGGTTTTTTTTATGATAGTAAATGCAACGTTGATTAGCAAGTGATCTGGTTCTACGTAGTTACAGAACTCCTCAAAGCTGAGACTGCTGAGATACCTGTTGGTTCTCAGCAAATTGGTTACCAAGAGCACTGTAAACATATCAAAGGACTACTTAGTAACCCTACTTGGCTGTGGTATACCACCTGCAAAATTGCACAGCAGGCACTCTGTAACAGGTACTTAATTATGGCTGAAGGACTGCTGTCTCAGCCAGTGGTGGCTTACTCATTTTGCCTCCCTAGTATGAGAAAGCACTGAAGGGAAAAGACTATGGAAAGAGAAATGCTAATTGAAATGGGTTTTTTTGTTGTTGTTGGGGAGGTTTAATCTGTTGTGTGTGCTACTTACAACAAAAGTTTATTTATTATAGAATGAACTCTGGAGGTTATACAGACTTAAATGCTGATCATCAGTATTTACAGTGGCAGACTGGTAACATGGCAGAAGCAGATACTGACCTTCAACATCAGAGGTTAAAAGAGCACTTATGCAAAGCTGGTGACTCACTTAAACTGTAGACAGCAAAGACAATTAATTCCTTTAATTAATGATAAACTGCAGTTCATTTTGATTCTCTCCTGCCCCAACTTTGCTTAGAAAATTAATTGGAAAAATAAGAAATGAAAGGAAAACAATTAAGTGGTCAAGCAGTTACTATTAGTGAATTAAAAGCTTATGATGGAGTTCTCTAACTCTTATATTTCCGCTGACCTCTTGAATGTTTTTTCAGCCCTTTTGACTAACATAAACCACATGAATACCAGAGACGCTAATTTAATACAGCAAATCTGATTGAATTTACTAAAATCTTCATAAACTGCAGATTTATACAGGATGAAGCTGTAAGTGCTGTGGTAATTGCAGTGTAGATCAGACAATACAGAAATGTGTAACCTTGGTCTTTCTGTGTGCAATTAAAATGCCTTTGTTTGGAAGTTATATACAGCCATTGTGAAATAATGTTGTTATTTGCATATTAGAATGTCAATGAATTATTAATCAGTCATTGTACCTTTGCAGTGTGGGATTTAATTTTTGTAATGACTGAAATGCAGGATGAAATTTCAAGGATGAAATTCCTTTTCATCAGGTTAAGTGTTTTGGAGGGATTCCTCCAGCCAGTAACCCTTGTAAAGTAAACAGGCATAAGGTGTTAAGTTAAGCTGAAAGTACTGCTGTTTGTCCTGCAGCCAGCTGTTCAATTGCTTGACATCTAAGGGCCAAATGAAACATGTCTGCCTTGTGAACCAGCTTTTCTTGTTTCTGGATGATTAGTTCAGGCTCTCTTACTCTAACTGATAAGTAAATCAAGACAGGAATCTTCTAAATTATTAATATACCTAATATTTAATTTTTTATTATTTAGAGGCAATGATGGAAATTAATGAGATGGTATATGTATCAAAAGATGGATCTTTTGGTCTTTCCTTCAACTCCTTGTGATTCACTACTCCTTACTGTACGAAGGCATTTAGCCCTTATCTTTTCCTTAACATTCAGGTATAAACAATTCAACATTCAGAGCTCAGGAAGGAAAATCTCTGTTCCTGCTGCCTCTTAACTACTGAGAGCTGGTCCCCTGGAGGCAACCTGCTGCTGAACAGCTGTGACTGTGAATGGCAGGGGCTTCTGGCCCTTATTCTGACCTCAGTAGCGGCCGTCTCTGGTTCCTGCTGGGGAAGGAGCTCTCCTGCTTTTGCAGGAGACAAGCACTCTTAGCCCCTGGTGAGCACTGAATTCAGCAGGAATTAGTTGTTCCCCTTTCTCAGCAAGACAGTAGCAGTTAATCAGTATATTAGGCTTGTGAGAGGTAAAGAAAGCGTTTGATTCTTGTTTCGTTGTCAGACAGTGACATCTTCATCTGAAGAAATTTTGCAGAAAGTGAGCAACCCCTGCCTCATAAGCCTGGATGTTCCTGACATTTGGTATAGCATTGTGTGTAGGTAGAACAGCACTCCTTTTAGAGATCTTTTAGATCTTTTCCAGCATTTACTACTGCAGAGGTTGCTTTTTCCTTTCTTTTATTCTTCCCCAAATGTTTTATCATCTTTCACTTTTTAAGGTTTGTTTTGCTGTGCTTTCCTCCTCACATCTTACTTAAACACTTCACTGTAAGTGATAGGTGGGTTTGGGCACATAGGGTACAGGCAAAAGGGCTGACTGCTCAGGTAGCAGCAACTGAGGAGGCAAGGTGAGGACAGGAGGTGAAAATTGAAAGGAACACCACTGCAGTAAAGCTGTTAGAAACCTGTCTACTGTGTTGTCACTGCTCTGACACCTGCTTTTTGAGCAAGATGTTTAACATTCTTACTACCTGTAACACAGCCATTGTTGAATGATAATTCAGATTGGAAGGGAACTCACTTATGAGGTCCTGCAGCTGCTCATGAATTCTGAACGCATTGCCTTCACTTTATGGTATCTTGACCCTAAAGGAGTGAAGGTAAGGGAGAAATGTGAAGAAAAAGAGAGAGGAGTGGAAGAGAAACAGTATATGAATTGTGTGCAAAAATGTGAAAGAAGGGTAAATGCAAATCTTTTTTTCCCCTCTTATAGTTCTGTCATGACATTTAAAACCAAAATAATTCCCTGGTCTTTGGGATTCTAGAAAAAGGCTTAGAAATGAGAAGGATGAACTGACATTGTCAGTTAGCTGAAATGTGTAGTAACTCAGAATTTTAGAACATCTAGTGTTTTGGGAAAAGTGCTGATGCATAATTTCTCTGAAGATTGCTATTGGCAGTATTATAATGTGAGAAACTTGGAAGAGCATGGCTATCAGATATGTATTCATGTGGATAGCACTCATTAAGTACCTATAGAGGCTTCATAATCTAGTACAAAATAGTTTAAAAGTAGTATAAGTAGTAAATTAATGTGAAAACATTATGTTAGCTGTTTGTGCCTGGCTTGCTGTTTGTTGAATATTCTGAAGATGAGTTTTGAAGATAAGCAATTGGAAAAAAAACCAAAGAACAAATCTCTTTTTAGTAGAATATAGTTACATTCGGGGGTACCCCAACATTAATTTTAATTTGTTTTTACTGGCATCTGTTGATCTTTGTTTTTTAAAGGTGGCTTATTCTTTGCTTGCTTAAAATCCTCTAATGCAAAAAAAGAAAAGAGGCCAAATTCCTGCTTAGGTTGTCAAGGGGGTCAGTTTTCATAGCTGTCTGACCTTTTTAGACTACACTAAGATAGTGTATGTGAGATGAAGGGGGTTTTTATGCCTGAAGTGATAAAGCTATTTTGCACAGCTTGCCTTAATAAAGAGCAGATTGGTTAGTAAGATCTGGAGGGACTTCTATCTAAAAAAAAAAAACCCAATAAATTGCTCTCATGGAGTTCAGTTGTCTTTCCTGTCCTTTCGATTATTGCCCCGTATATTTTAAACCAGGCATTGTAGCATTCTCTTCTCCTATTCCCTTGACTGCAGCTAAAACATCATCACATTTCATCATAAAAACCTTTATGTTGTAAAAAATAATGTAGACTCTGAGATCTTATCTTCTGGCCTTACCTGTTGACTGACAGTGCATGCTACACATTCCCCAGAAGGGTAGTTTATAGGCTTTATTCCTAATGATTGGGAGGCTTTGTTTGTTTGTTTTCCCCCACCCCAGTGACTGCTAAGGCTGTTTTTACATATGTGTGTATGAGTAACTTTGCTGTTTGTTCCCTTAGACCTCTCAGTAACATTCAAGTATTTGAAGTCTGGTCTTTGCAGAATGTGGACTGGTGCATCCTGAACTGCAAAGTGCAGAGCAGTGTTGTGTTCTTGGCTGTAAGGGGGCCCTGGGCAACAAATGTTGGCTTTTGTCAACCTGTTTGTAGGTCCCATCCTCCTCAGAGGTTAGTTAAAAACCAAAATAACACAACTTCCCTGAAAATCTAATAATTGTTGTGATTAACTAAATTAGTGCAGTTCTCTGATAGGAAATGGTGAATAGACTCCGTGCCAAGACAACTTACTATTAAGTTTGTTCATTTAGTAGGGATTGCTGCTTTTACAAATACATGAAGCTGCAGAATTGGCATATTGTGCCTGTTACTTCTTTTAAAAAGTAGGCATTTACATGCCCTTTTGCCAACAAGTAGATCCAAACCTCATAGTTCCAGAATATGTTTTGATAAACATCCACTCAGGGTGAAAAAAAACCTACAAAACAAACAAACAAACAAAAAAACCAACCACCTTTCTCTGAAATGTTTGGATAAATGTGGCTGCTGATTACTTCTATTCATAAAAATACATTCTGGGCATCAGGCTATGTTTGTTTCTACTTCAAACAGGCATTTTATAAAACAGGTTATTACGTAAAATGTAAAAATAAAGGAAAACGAGGCTTTCTCCGTTGCAACTTGATCGATATAACAGTGTTTTCACTGAATCTTTAGCTCATGCTTTCATTTTCAAGGAGTGAATGGAGAGAGAACTTAAAAATGGGAGGAGGTGAGGTGTGGAGGACAGTAATAAAAGCACAGTCCTTCAGTTAATGTTGCTGCGGTTTATTACTCAATTATTCTGTTTTATAATGTCTATGTAGTATGTTTCATGATAGGACTAAGGCATTAAAATTCTGATGCAGAAATAAGGAAATATTGATACAATCGGAACTAGTTCATTTGTTGGTTTTTTTTTTTTTTTAATTTGACCCAACTCTGTTACTTTTGAAATTAAATCAGAAAACTGTTTTAAGAGAAAATCGAGTTAAGCCATTGCAGGCAGCCCAAGCTGAAAAGAAGCATATTTCTAGTGTACTTCTATGATACTAATTTTTTATATCTACATAGTTTTTGTTTCAAACATATAATACTTTCATATATATATGTGCGTATATATATATACACACGCATATATATGTGCATATATATTTTCATAGCCACTGTGATAAAGGGAGATCAGAATAGCAATTTCCAAATGTAAAGGAAGAACAAATGAGTCAATAATAACCCTAAGCTATCTCATCTTGTATGTGATTGAACAAATGTTTTAGTCTCTGTAAACAAACCCATCAATTAATTGTATTATAATAGACTCCTCTTTCTCTGAGAACTAAAAAGTAATGATAGCTTGTCATGAAGCAAGTGATTGCTCATCATAGGTGCTATTCTGCCTTAGACTACATTTTCTCATGAAAATTGTTTCGTGAGCAAGCTTCCTTTTGTACCTTACGATTCTTTTAGTATTATATCCAATATCAGGGAAAAAGAAAAGGATGGTTAATGTTGTCTCTTGATGACACAAATATTAAAGCTTATCCTCTAGTCTGGTTTTATATAGGAATTTATACGTGGTTAAAGGGAAGAAGTGATACACACTTCAAGGGCTTCAGTCGTGGACATAGGCATTAGAAAACCTACAAGAACTATCACAAGCAGCCTTTGTAAGTACAAAACAATTCTGTTCAGTGCTAAAAGCTTTTCAGCTTTCTGGGGCAATGTCACAGTGCATAGAGAAGGCCAGTGAGGAAGCTGAAGTGTGCATATACCAAGTAGATGTGGAGTGGAGCACGAGGACATGCTTGAATAAGCAGTGAGAGACCTATGTCCTATGGCAGTGTAGCACTTTACAGAGAAACACACTGAGGATCTCTAGAAGTAGGAGTAGAGACAAAGGAATTATTGTCTAACACTGCAGTAATGGGACTCGAACCACTCAAAAAGCCAGTACAGACACGTCATCTTGTGCAGACACATCATCTGCACTTTCCAACGCACCTTGTAGGATATATCTCTTGAAAAGCCTTGAGCATTGAGTTGTCCTGGTGGTCTTTGGAGATCTCTTGCCCCTCTGTCTTTATAGCACATTATAACTTTATGTGATGGTCTGCAGAGCCAGAAAGCATATACTTGCCCCATCTGCCTTTTGGGTATACTGTGGGACTAAGGTCTTGGAAAGGCAATGAGATGAGAAGACTAAAAAAGAAAAAAATTAAGGTTTTCTGTAGTTTTCTCTACAATAAAATATAAACTCCAGCATAGAGCTTTGGCTGCAGAGATACTTGATACTTTGAGATCCTTTGAAGTATTTTTTTTTTGTTTCTGGTGATTCTCTTTCCTGGCCTTCCAAAATGTGAATTAGATTTTTACATTCCTGCAGGTAGGATAGTGGAGAAATATCTCCTTAATATAATGAAGATGCTGATTAAATACCTTCTTTAACCTTCTTAACTGTTCTGAGTTTAACCTTCTTTGATTAAATACCTTCTTTAACCTTCTTAACTGTTCCAAGTTAAATGTTTCTGTTTGCTTTTCAATGAGAGTGATTTTGAAAATTCATCTATTGTGTAAATTAATTGTATTAGATTTTAGAAGGAACTGATATAGAAGAAAATACAAAAGCAATGAAACTTTTTTGGCAATTTGACTGATTTTTTCTTTTTTTTTTTTTGTAAATTCCAGCAGATTCAGTGGAATTTCTTATAATAAGAAATACTTTCATCATCAAATTCAACAGGTTTTGTGTTTCTTGAGTATTTTCAGCTTTGCTTCTCAGTCTATTTTACATCTTCATCAGCTTCTAAAATTTTTCATAAGAAGGATGTGGACCTATTGAAGTGAGTCCAGAGGAGGGTCACAGAGATCACATCTCATATGGAGACAGGCTGAGGGAGTTGGGTTTGTTAATCCTGGAGAAGAGGACGCTCTGGGGAGACCTTATGGTGTCTTTCAGTTCCTTAAGGGGGCCTTACAGGAAAGCTGGAAAGGGACTTCTTACAAGGGCATGTAGTGATATGATAAGGGGGAATGGCTTTAAACTAATAAAAGGTTGGTTTAGTTTAAATAAGAGGAAGAAACTCTTTACGGTGAGGGTGGTGAGGCACTGAAAGAGGTTGCTCAGAGAAGTTGTGGATACCCCATCCTCGGAAGTGTTCAAGGCCAAGTTGGATGGGGCTTTGAGTAGTGTGGTCTAGTAGAATGTGTCCCTGCCTATGGATTTTAAGGTACCTTCCAACCAAAGCCTATAATTTTATGATTCTGAGATTTTAACATGTCAAATGACTTGTTTTAGCATTGGTCTGGATCAGGCTTCCTTTTCCGGGTGGACCCAGACTTATTTTTTACATTTAGGTCTTCCTTAGTATTTTACTTAGCAATGGAAAGGAAAAGGATTCTCAAGATGAAAAAGCAAGATTATTGCTAACCATGCAATGTAAAGTGACAAAAACAAATATACAAAGTCCTTTTTCAAAACTACTCCATTAGAGGCCAGCCTTTGAATGCTGCATTCATGTCAGAGCTCTGACCTAAGGACTTAATAGACTTTATACATTTCATAAAGGAGTGCATTCTCTGTAGCTTAGAGGCAGGCTTCCAATGACAGATACTTTTTAGTCCATTATCACTCAAACAGCCAGACTGAATTATTTCACAACTGTAAGGGAGTTGGACATAAGGAAAACAATTTATACTGAGCCTGAAAAGTGGAGAGCCAAGGTCAGTGTCATTCTATGATCTAGACTGCCTTGAGGAATTGGTTAGGGACATTTTGTGGTGTTAATTGTTTTACAGCTACTCTGGAGTGAAAGCCTGCTTTATTCCCAAAGCTGAAACCATACTCAGTTACCATACTGTAACTTTTTGCTTTTAAACAGACAGATTTATATCAATTAGGAAATATTCAAGTCCCAGTACAGGATGTAGTCAGAATTCTCTCTGAACAGCCGCATTTTCTTTTCTGGGTCCCCTACTTTGAGTTGTACCCAAGTGTAAAAATCTCAAACACACTATTTGCTGTATTGAATTCAAATAGTGCTCATTCAATTTGCCTGATCAAAGTTGCCTCTCCCCACCATTATAAAAGGGGAGTGGGAAGTGGAGGAGAGTTGAGATATGTTTGCCTCTATACCCTTTGATGGAGTGTGTATTTCAAACTGCAGTTTGACTGGGCCTTTACCATGGCATACTTGTAGATGATGCTGAGACTGGCTGGCCCATCTCCTGATACTTCTCCTCTCTTCTCTGGTGTGGTCATGCAATAAGAGTAGGAAACAGATGTTGCTGAAAGCTAACAGTTTGCTGCTTGGGAGGGAGGGGAAGGGAGACAGGTCAGTGCAGTGAAAGGGGGCAGCTGGAAGGTGGCCCCAGGCTGCAGAATGGGAGGGCAGATCTTCAGCTTTCAGCACTGGCCCACACAGATTGAATAAAAGGAACTAAAGTTGAAGAAGGATATTGTTCAAGTAACCAAGGTGATCAATGGACCACAGCAAAGTTATTGTCTTTGCTAATTGTATTTATTGCAAGATTTGGCAAAGGCCTTTAAAAGAAGGTAGTACTATTTTTGACTGTTAAGAGTATATCTTTGTAAATAAATGTCAGCTGAACTTTTATTTTTTTGAATTCTGCTTTTTCTAGTGGTTGCATGAAAACCACTGTACAGCTATATTGATCTGACCAATACTGTATGTAAACAGAAAAAAACCACCCATAACACACAACTACAACAACCACCCACAAAACCAAGAAGCAAATACCCCCCCCAAACAGTTATCAAAAACAGTTTAGAAGGACATATTGTGAGTATTAAGAAGTAATTAGAATATGCTGAATTATCATAAGGAACTACCTGAAGACAAAAAAGCATTGGAGCATTGGTTTCAGAACAACTTCTTCAGCTTCGTATAAAGTAATAAAACTGTCACTGTTCCTTTGTAGTTACTGAGCCTTTTTTGCTGTATTTATTTTTATCTTTGATCAATATAGCAATAAATATACTTTCCCTGAATTTCCATGAAAAGTAGAGTCATGTTTTAATTTGAATTAGTTAACTGCAGCTTATGGAAAACTTAATAAAAAGATACTTGTGCTAAGTATGTAATTGAACTCTGTGGAATAGGAGAATGCACATATTGTGTGTTTTGTGTGTGTGTTGGTAGCAGTGTTCAGATGTACTGCGTTAGGACTTCAAAGTTGAAAAGGGTTAAATTCTTAGAGGTGATATTTGGGGTTTGGGTTTTTTAAGGATACTTTAATGACTTTTCAAGTTTAACTTGGGAAATATGAAAGTATTATTTGAGGACTGAAGGATTATATGAACTTGAACACTGACCAAGGTAATACAAAAATAAAGGGGGGGTTGCCTTCTGAAAAGTTAATATTTATTTGTGCCAAAATGCAAGACCTTTAAGTGCCACAGAGTCTTTAAAGTTCTGTTTGACAAGGGCTAAATTAACAGTAATGTTGGAATTGTGAAACCAAATAAAATATTTTTGTTGTGACCATTTATTGAAAGTTAATCTTACTGGGACTGTATTGCAGTCTGTCAGTTGGGTTCTTAAGGGAGCAAATAATTTTTTGGGGACCTTTCAGTGTACTGTAGGAAAAGGTCACATTCTTCAAGGTTTTGCCTGCTAGGGCTAAATTTCAAGCTACTCTTTCTCTTACTGTTCTTGCAGACAACAATTAGCATTATTTACTGTCACAGGGCTTGAGAAATGAGAAATGAACTGTAGTATTTTTAGATACAGAAGTTTTAGCTGAATTTATTGCCTGTTTGCTGTAATGAAGTACTGGTTAGCCATGCTAACTAACATTCTCTACAGGCGATGTGTCACAGCTTGCTGTGTTTCTGTACTTCTAGCTACTGAGCTCAAAACACAGAGGTAGAGCAGACAAAAGACCTATTGATTCAAGCTTGATTTTATCCATCTTTCAAGGGAATGTTTACTCCTTATTGCCTGCACATTAAGGGAGGATGAAACCTTGTTGGTTTGTGATCACGAAGAGTTAATTTCCAGAGTTTTTAAAGGTTGTAGGCTAATTTTTTACAAAAGTATTTCTTATTAATTTAATATTCATGAGATCCACTAACTGAATACTAAGCAGTGGATCTATTTTTGCTGATGAAACTTGTTACTATTTTACTTTCTGATTTTTAGTGACTGTATAATCTATTTGCTAACTTTGCTCAGTATGAAAATTTGATGGTGCTTTTCAGGATTTGGACTTGATACTAATAAATCCCAGACCTCTTGGGATTTCCTTAGTGTTGGAGAATAAGAACAGAGAAGCTGGATAAGGAAGTATGAGCATTTCCATACGTGAATTTTTGTGCTGTTTGAGGCATGACAGGTGTGTTGTCCTTCATTGTTGTGCAGGAAAATGACTCAGAACATTTGTGTTAATGCCTGTTGAGAGAGAGGACTGGAAACAAAATTGTTGGCCTGGTCCCTCTCATAATTAGGAAGATTGAAGTTGAAAGTGGATATAAGGGAGTGATACAAAAGTTATCAGGAAAAAAAACATTTACAACAGTCCCAGTAAATTAATTGTGACAGTTACTTGAGCTCAGGAAGTTTTGAATTCTGAAGGCTTTCCACCGAGGGAGCTTGCAGCTTTATATCATGAATGAGCTTTAAGTACTTATATTACTTGTTTTCACCAAATAGAAAATTTGTGAAGGTTGAAGTTATTTTTTAAGATAATGCTTGTGAGAACCAACCCCTGTTAAAAATGAGTTATAGTATAAATTAAGCTACCTAAGCTTATGAGGCAAGTTTTATTGTATTCAAACTCGTTTTGGAGAACAGAGTTCACCTTTTATCTTCATGATGTATTTCTAGCTAAGGGATTCTGTGTGCTTTGGCAAGCTTGAGATTATTAAAAGGGCAAGTCCATACTGAATTTTGTCAAAGGGAAACCTCTGTTTATGCTTTTGCTGTGTTTTTGAAAGACCCATTTTTCTGTTTTTAGCTGAATCTGAAATTCTGTCCAGGATAATATCCAGGATATATCCCTGCTTACTTCTTGCTGTTTAGGCCTCCTACTGCTGCTGCTGCTGTCCATTAGTTTTGGACCTGCAAAACCACAAGAGCAGGCTTATGCTGCAGTTGGAAGTGTGCTTTCAGTTTATAGACATAAGCTGAGCTAATTTTAAGCTAATAGCTTGGTTTTTAGCAGCATAGGAGCTGAACAGATTTTTGAAAGACTAAATGCAGGGCAGTCATAGCAGGGTTGCTGTTGGTGTCCAAACCGGGTTGTTTAAAGCAAGCTCAGATTTACCGCACTGAGCTGCAGTCACACCTCTTACAGCTGTGTAATCATAGTCAGATGTAGATACTGTGCACAGACAGCTTCTAGTGGGCTGCAGCAGTAAGATATGTTGATTGATGAGAACAAACCCAAGTAGTAGCCTGTATTATCCTGATAAAAGTCCCCATTAATTGTGTTCCTCTTGCCACAGCTGTATTTCAGGTCTGGGGCATATAGCAGACAAGTATGAATTAGATTTCTTGAGTCTTTATTACCCAGGTAGCCTCAGTGGGATTAAAGTTATGTTCAGGACAACTGCTCCTTTTTAAAACTCAAACAATCCATTGTGATTGTGCGTGCAGGTATGTGAATGTACATATGTGTACATGTGTACAGAGAACATACTTGTGTGAGGTTTAGGTATAGGATTTTATGGGTATTAATAATCACAACACCTGTCTACCTAAAAAATTACAAGTTTGACCTCAGAAACTGAATTTCTAGCTCAAACATTATGACAGCACTTGATTTTACACTTCTGGAATTCCTGCATCTTCAATGACTACAGTTAGAACTGTAGGTGTTGAGAACATTTGAACATTAGTTTATCAGATGGAAGCATAGAAATTAGAGACAAGCTATGGAGCAGTTCACGTAGATACTTGACACACACACAAGGAATTAGAGTTTTCAGTATATCTTTCATAAAAGCTTTTTTTCAAAGGGTCTACTAATGTGTAAGTGATGATTCTTAAAAATGTATTTATCATTTTATGTAATATGTTAAAGGTTTCATATCTACAGTCCTTGTATACATTTTTATCATTGACAAGATAAAATTTCTGGGACTCTTCTTTATGGTAACTTTCACAGAGTCTAAAAAATGTTTGAAATATAACCATGTTTTTATTTTTATAAAATTCACAATTTTATACATAGGGAGTTGATAAGCGAGGAGGTTGTGTTCAGTCTCTTATTTCCATTAAGAACTAGTACACATTTTAATACGTCACCATGCAGTGGCCTAGGAATATATTTTTAAAATGTCATTACTCTGTTTTTTTAAAAAGTATGCAGTAACTGCACATAATGAAGTCTGCCCTACTTCCTCTGCATCTTCTTGACAGTTTTTCTCTTTTCTTTGCCTTGACAGTATAGAATGTAGTATCTTGAAAAGTGGTTTTTTTTCTCAGTCTGTGTAGAGCAATGTAGTAATAATTTTATCTGTTTGTTGGATTTGATGGTTTATTTGTAAAGTGAAATGTTATTTATGATAAAATATACAAAAGTATACATTTTCAGGATAGAGTTTTAAACAATAAACTATATAATAAATGCAATTGATGATGATGATGAGTATTGAACTGCTCCTATTTATAGTAACCAGGAAACTTCACTGATATGTGGATTTTATTCTAAACTACACCTCGGTACTGGGAAACACAAATTTTTAGTAGAAAAGTATAAGGAATTTTATATGAAACTGAAGAGTGTCCATACTCTCATATAGTGTGATGCTCCAAGTAAGAAAAATGTTCTTATTTCAGAGAACATTTGTACTGTTTGGCACCCCTAAACCTCCTTTGTGAAAACTCATTCAAGAGAGTTGTTTCAGTACCTTTTTTCTTATTGTAAAGATGAGCTGTCAATATCTCTGCCAAACTCTGCTTTCTGAACAAGCAAAAGGAGTATTAAATAGGTCTGTCAGCACTCAGCCCCACTGAGACAAAATGCATCTTTACAAATACGTAAGTGATGACCAAACAAATTCATTATATCTGAAGCAACTGGATGTTGGACTTTACCAAGCACATTTGAAAGAAATAAGTCGTTTTTCCATTTCTGGTTGTGTTACAGATGTGATGGAAAGCCAGACTTCACTATGTAAGAATAGTTGCTTTGAAAAGTACCTCCTTGCACACACAGTCATTTAAATAAACAGGACTGGTTATTAGGGAAAGTTTGTTTCGAGAATGAATCACAGGATTAGAGTATAGTCAGGCTAAAGCTTTCACTGATTTGATTGCTTTACATTAAGTTTATGTGAGTCTGTTCCTAAGGATACATTAACAGCAACAAGTGGAAGGTTAATTTTAGAGAAAGCTCTACCAAATATGTGAATTTAGTTTTAAGTGGATTAAGATGCACAAGTGTTTCAGCCAGTTTTAACCTCAAACTTCACTTGCAGTCCTTTGCAGTTACCGATTTAAATGTATCAGTGTTGAGAACTGCTGGTCTCTACTTCGGCATTTTCTCTGTCCTTCCTAGGAAAGATGTCTAGAGACCGGGCTCTCAGGAAGCAGCAGCAACTGAACAATTTGGTAGGAGTGGTGACAAAGCTTGCAAAGCCTGGAGATGTGATTGTGGATTTTTGCAGTGGAGGGGTAATGTATATTTCTGTTTATGTGGTACCATTTATTTCAGCTTTCATCTTTGCTGTTCTAGGTGGTTGCTGCCACAAAGCAAAGCAGAAGTACAAATGCCGAAATTTTACCTGCTTTCAAAGGTTCTGTCACTGTTTATGGGATGCTCATCATGTAATGAGTGAACAGCTGGGAACACCGAAAAGTGATTCAGATCATGTCATTTGTTTTTGTTTTCACAGGGCCATGTTGGAATTGTTCTTGCTCACATGATGCCATCATGTCAGGTAAATTCTCAATAAAAAGTACAGATAGTACGAGCTTTTGGTCTCTGATGATCCCCTTAAAAAGATATGCATATAGGGAAGGCAAATGACATCACAGTTGTCTCAGCAGAGGACTTAGGTTTGAAACATGGAAATTTTTAGCATAACTCCCAAATGTGCATGGTGCTTTCCTGAGAAGACAAAAGTTGTAGGAAAATATAAAATATTTGAAAGTTGATCAATATTGGCAAGTATTAAATGCCTTCAATTGTTATTGGGTTTCCAGATAATCATTTTATAGATCACAAACTCTACCACAAGTAATTCAGAGGTTTTCTCAACTAAGCTAGAAAGTTTTCTGCTTGATAATGTTGTACTTTGATTTCTCAGTATTATTTTGCCTTTCTCCTATGTGTGAAATCTAGGTGGTACTCATAGAAAATAAGGAGTTGTCTCTGATCCGTGCTAAAGACAGAAGTGATGAACTAGGTTTAAACAACATTTGGTTCATTCAAGCAAATCTGGACTATTTTAATGGGACTTTTAACATCGGGGTAAGTGATTATAACTTTTCCAGTTCAAAACTTCAGTGTCTGGTTCATTATTCTTAGAATAACTAAAATAGCTGAGAGAAGGAAGTTCTCTATATCCTTACAGACCCTGAAAATAAATGAGATGGACATTCTCTAGAACTCTGCAGCCCTAGTGAAGAATAAGGCATAAATAGTATTTTGTAACTCTCTAAATACTCCTGTCTTCTACTTTTTTATTCTGTCACTAGAATATGAACTTCTGTGGCAAGGCTCAAGCTTTCCATGCAAGACTGACTGTTCTTTAAATCATCCATCTAAGGGCCTGTTTTGGCTGTAGCTGAGGACATTTAATGCTGAAGGTTTATGGTATATGAACAGTGCTGTTTAACTATTCGGTTGGATAAAGGAAAAGAAACACAGTGCAGGAGAAAGAGGAGAGAATAAATGGTTTTAGCCCAGTCCTTCCAAGTGTAAATTTTCAATTCTCTGGCTTTAGCTTTTGTGCTAGAGTGTCATATAAATCTCAATAGATGAACTAAAGATCTATTTCAGGAATATCAGGATCTTGTGAATAATTTACTGAATTGTGTGTGTGAAATGTTTAATAGTTTTTCTGTGAAATTCATTTCCAGTTTTGTGATCATTGGAATTCCTGTCTTAATTTTTGGGGGTCTATTTTAAAGGTTCATACTATGTTAAATATTTCTGTAGAGTTTTTATTTAATAAAAAAGTGTTATACTCTCTCTTTCAAGTTTTGTGACAAGGAAAATACTGAAGTATATGTCAGAAGAATTCACTTGGAAATGCTTCATTTCTGGGCCTGTGATTTCAGTTTCTTTGACTTGATTTGTCTATTCAACAGACAAAACTGGAGCTTTCCCTTTTTGGGAGACCTGTATCAATGTCAGCTTCAGAATTAGTTTGTATCATACCATGATTCACTCTTCAGGATTAGCTCGTTAACCTAGGATTAACTTTCCTTGGCGTATTTAAGATGGGAGCTCTCTGGTTTGCTGACCTATGTTTGAACATAAAAATATAAAGTTTATACTTTTATATAAAGCTACTTTTGCCTCATTATGTCATAAACCCTGGTCTGATACAAAAATGGATATAGATACCATAATACACAGATAAATAAAAGTTTATCAATGTGCCATATTTAAACCCATCTTCTGAGACTTGCAAAGCTATTCACTCATTGCATGACTTCACCATTTTCAGTAAAACAATAGTGTAAATGTGAGGAAGGACACAATGACGAATTCACTTGAAATTTAGAGAGGTATAGAAAAATGAATGTGACTGAAGTCACCATCTCTGGGTTTGGTATTAGTTTAAAATAGGTTTATATGCATTTTAGTTACCTTGACATCAAATGTACGTTATTTAGCTTTTTTTTATCTGTCAGGAGTTCAAAAGCAGGTTAAAAAACTCTATGTGAACCACTTCCCTTTTGGTCTGCATGAAATTTCTGCCCTTATGAACTCTTGAGATAATGATGATCAAGGTTCTGAAACAACATGTTTGAGTGCCAAATGTACTGGTGCATTGTACTATTACATGTTGTAGTACAACCACCTACCACAATAAATTATTTCAGTCTTACAGTGAAAGCTTCCAAATACTTGCGTGCAGTGTTCATTTACATGCCAACACCCAGAGGAGTCTGAGATCTCAGCTGTTTTTAATATTTCTATAGTACTCACAGTATCTCAGCTAATTTGTGAGAACAAGTTGAAAAGTTTAACGTTTGGTTGGAGAGCAGGGATATTTTTGAGCGTGTTGAGTACTCTTATTTTTAAGATCACTAAAGTAAACCTGAAGTTTCAGGAAACATTCTTTTCCCTTTGCTTTTCTGTGTGCACTGGACTGTTCTGGGCAGTTGCAGTACCAGAGGTCTAATACAGGACAATGGTCTCACGCTGCATTAGCTCTGTTGCTCTCGTCAGGGGCCACTTTGCTTTCCTGTGTTTACAGGTGTTTGGATTTGTGGACCAAATATCTGCGTATCTGCTTTAGTCTTCACAATTTATTTTGTTTCAGACAGTGAGTTGGATCTACAGGATATCCTGAGAAAGCTTTGTCATTAATTTTGTCATTTTTTTTTTCCTTAAGTAAATTGGTTCTGAGAAACACAAAGAAGAAATCAGTTGGTGTAACAGGTCATATAGGCTCAGCAAAGCTACTGGTTTTATCTGCTGCTGTTTTACGGTCTCTTTTTCAGATGTGCAAGCAAAATAAAGATCTTTGTTTTCTGCTTGGATAGATGAGGAAGTAACTATAATTACATTCTATGCTAATCTGATAACTGTGATATTAAGACTCTATTTCTGATGTTAAACTAGTTTTATTTTTGTTAAATTCATGTAAGCAGAAAACTTTCATTGTGAAATTATTTTCTTGTTAATTTTTAATGTTCTGCTTGAGAAAAAAATAGTTGTTTCCGTCTGTATGCAGTTACATTCCAGTTGAAGATTAATGGTCTGCTCAGCTGAGCTTACAGCAAGCAGAGTGCAAACAAAAAAAGACGTTGTTTTAATCTATATCTGAGAGTAAAGGTTTTATCTTCCAATTGCTCTACCTTGAAAAACAACTTTGAATCCTGAAATCTGAGCTGTGCTGTGCTGCTTTAAAGCTTTTCCCTTTAAAGCTTTTCCCTTTAAAACTTTACAGTGAACCAAAAGAAAAGAAAACAATGTAGTTTTATAAATCCACACTGCTGCATAAAATTACAAATGTCTCAAAAATGTCCTTAGTTCAATGAAAACATAGAGCAATATCTATGCACCAGGCCTACTCTTTGGGGTACAGAGTACATGGGAGGAGGCAGAGTAAGTAATGTCTTCATTTCACCTGGCCTGTTTGGCATCACAGAGATGAGAGCTGCTTGCCTTTCCTTGCACTTTATTGAGTACTGCAGTAACTTGCCTTGCAGTAACTTGCCTTTCTGTAGGAGAGCATCAAGAATTTGGGTGCAACCTGTGCATTGCCCAGACACATGTCAGTGTTCCCAAGTAGTTGTGATGAAATGTTATTCTAGTTTTAGCTGAAGAGCCCATCACTAAGAAGAAGAAATAAAAGATTAAGGAGAAGAAAAAAAAAAGGAGGGCAAGCTGTGTTTGATGCTTCCCCCCACCTCCATTGTTTCTTTTTCTAGAGGTTTTATTCAACATCTTAAAATCTAATGATCTAAATTATGTTAAATTTTCTCCTTTGAATGTGACCTTCAGGTATATGTGTTACTTCTCTTACTGCTAAATTGAAATCCAGTTTTGAAATAGTTCTTTGTGTTTCTAAGTCCTTCTTGCTTGACAAAAACCTTTGAGTAATTACCACAAATAGTTTCTCTGTAACTATTTTTCTGGAACTTTGTTTTTAATTTATTTGATATTGTGATGTAGTGCACTTCCTTCTGAGTACTTTTGGTGAGTGACCCTTCTTCAGTGTTGATGCTGAACAGGATTGTATTTAGAATGTTGCTGTAAGGAATTTTCTTGTTTCCTTGGTTTTTGTTTTTACTGCTGTAGGTGGCTCTGCACGCCTGTGGTGTGGCCACAGACATGGTGATTGAGCACTGCATCCGGGCACGGGCAGCCTTTGTCATCTCCCCTTGCTGTTATGGCTTCATTCAAAACACAGTCAAGTTCAAATATCCACGAAGGTAAACGAAAGCTAACAAGATAAGCCTTAAAATATCAACTTAAGTGATGGGATAAAATACTAAGAGAGTATAGAATTAATCAGTTGAGGATCATTGCGAGTTTCTGGGCTAAGCTGATTCACACTTAGAATGAAACTGTTTTCTTCTTTGTCTTTCCCAACCCATCATGAAAGGGAGGCAGATTGGTAATTGCTGGATTATTTTTTTCTGGATTTATCTTTCATAGTTCAGGAGACTTTGTGCAAGGAGCATAGTAGATACAGTATGTAATATGCAGACCTTTTACCTTTAAATCACAAAGTTAATAGAAAACTCACGAAAATTACTGTAAGAAGGGGAATTGACATTTTAATGTTGCAGAAAGATGTAAGCAATCAGCTTAAGAAGTGAGTCTGCTTTATACCACAGTTTACTGCTCATGAAACTTCTCTGATTTATTCCCAAGTAGACAAGCCCTCCTGTATTTCAGTTCATATTTTTAGTATTTTTTCAATGAACTGTGTACATATTTTGTCTTCAAATCTGCCATGTGGGAGATACTTATGTATCTTATGCTTAAGAATTTTAATGCCTTTACTATAAATAAAATGTAAAAGATAAGCATAAAGTGGCAGAAGATAAGAGGCTACAGCCTTCTGAATCAGAACTAGGTGGCAGAAGAGGGTTGTGTTTTGGTTGGCTTTTTTTTTTTTCATAAAGCTGAGCTTTGCATTTTTGATGTCCAAGATTTAATTCTACTAGGAAGTGACAGAAGTATATATTTGCTAAAATAACAAACTGAAACATGCAGTCTGACAAGGAATCAATAAATCTAAAAAATCTTATGCATCTATGTTAAATATTTTTCATATTTTCATATTCTTCTGTAATACCCAAGTGTGCTGGCACAGAAGTGTAGAGAGTAAATATTTAGAATTTGTCGGTTTGCTAAGATTTGGATTTAACTGTGTTTTCTTAGTCCATTTGATTCTTCCATCTCTTTGTGTGTGTCCATTTTTGTTTTCTCTTGAAACACAATAAAAGAAATAAGTTTTCTTAAGGAAGAGGCTATAAAATTTTAAGTCTTTTAAAACTAGCAGGCATATAGCTTTTCTCAGTTGGCTTGTTTTAAAATTGACTGTATAATGTTGGACTTTTGACCAGTTACGTTTTTGGACCACTAAGACTAGAAATGCTCCCTATGTTAGAAAAGTTTTGTTGCTATAGATGCTGCAAGAATATAAATTAGGGTTTTGTGTTTGATAAAATTTTGAATCTAACATCACAAGCCTCTGTAGAAAATTATTAACCCTATTTCGAGCTGCATTTTAGGGTTTGCTTTTTCTTTTTTTCCTTATGTTATATGATCATAAAACATGATAGTCAACCCATATCCCTGTAGTGTCTGTGTTCTGTAGTCCATTCCTTTGTAGAGGCCCCTTACTTTTGCGATGCAAACAAAATATATGCTTGTCTAGAGTATTATTAAATATATATAAAGTATTTATATGACAATGAGGAAAGAACAGTAAATCTGTGTTAGTATTTATAATGATTTAGAGAGAGAATATTTTTATGAATAACATAATAGGGAAAAAAAGACACCATCAGGTACACTTTTCCTTTTCTAGTGAACAGGAGCTGCAATGGGGTTTGGTATTTTTGAAAGCCTTTCTGTAGGATACAGATACTGCTACTTTGTTTAAACTGTGTTCAAGTATTAAATAATTGCTCCTACTTTCCACCTCTGCTGGTTTTAGATGTTAATTAAATTGGTCTATTTATTTTTTTTTTCAGTCGTCAGTTCAAAGAAATTTTGTCCTACAAGGTATGTAAAATGGCAAATGGGAAGGTTTACATGCAGTTTCCTGTGTTTCACTGGGTCATTTTGTCAAATGAAATATATGTGGTTATCTTTTAATTGCAAGGAGTGGCATGTGTTATGTGCGATGTTCATTAATAGTGTGGATGTCATTGTGTTTTCTCTCCACCATCCATGTTTTAAGGCTTTTTTTCTTCAATAAAATTAAATAGTTTCTCTACAAAAAGCCCCTTGTTTTATCATAATGTGTAAGTGAGCCATTCCTAAAGTACTTTCAACATGTATCCATTAACAATTACAAGACGCCAGTTTATTTAAGTCTTAAATAGAGCTGTTATTTTCTAAAAATCATTAGATTTTTCCCTCTAATTTATGTCTAAAAGATTGGACATACCAAGTAGGAAAAGCTTGTACTGATCAGCAAGAATTTTATGCAGGATTGTTTTAAAAATGTTTTTCAAAATTATTTTGAAAGTATTCAAGTGCATTTTGACCCTGCGAAGGAAGGGTCTGTGGAGACAGTCCGAGAGAAATGTGGGAGAAAGAATCAATGAAGCAAACAGATCTGACAGAGTGAAGATAATAGGGGAGTGAAAAAGGACAAGAGCAGAGAGGTGGACAGCTGAAAACTGGTGCTGATCTGTTAAACTTTGTCATGAGCGTTTAGATGCACTTAATGTGGCATGGAAAGAAAATGTTTCCTTTTGAGTGAAGCAAGGTTATAGAGAAACTTTACTAAATTTACATGTCAAACCCTAGACAGAGGTCTTGGTGTTTACAATGTAGAAATGAATTTTGGAGATGCAGAATAATTCTTTATAACAGAAATATGAAAGCAAAGGAAGGTATTTGTAATATCTAAATGTTTTTTGGGACAGTGAGCAGTGCAAAGATGCTGTATGTGGCAGGAAAATTGAGATTATCCTTTTTAATCCTCAAATAAGAGCGGGTTTTAAAAATTAAGAAAATTTCCAGCCATCTTCTAAGGGAAATTCAGTTATCTGCTAATACACTAATCTTACATTCATGACAGTCTGGTTTATGTACACTTTGCTAATTTACATGGAAATAAATGCCCACAGATTGAGATGACAAAAGCCGCACAATGGATTTGGACCTGTCATTGTTTTTCCCCTTGTTTAAATTTATATGTTTCTAACTCATAATCACAAAGAGCTCAGGTTTCTGTTCAGAAAAAATTCATTTACTAGCATTTTTAAAATAAACTAGTTAACAGTACAGAGGGAGATGGTGACAGTATAAAGTCAGGGATGCCTAGATTAGAATAGTGTGTATAACTTCATTACAACTCAGTGAATTTTTTTCTTAATTTTTTAATCCATGGAGATTTAAATCACAGGGTTTGTCAACACTGTAGATTCCAGCATTTTATTATTTGTGCTGCAGAGGGTACAGGAGTCAAAGACAAGGCTAGAAAATATTGCTGCTCTTAATAACATAAGAGTCTATACAAATGGTCTAGGCTGGTTGGTGCCTCCAATAATCCTAGTTATAAATAACTTTTGTTATGCAGCTAGCTGTATGCATTTTTATATTTCATATTAATAAATTGTTACAGGTTATTGGCTAGCAGCCAAAGTTGCCATGTGTTAGCCAGACATTGTTTGTGTCACCCCCTCCAGTTCCCATTTTAAATTAATTTCTCTTATCTTTTATTTTCGTGAGATCTAAAAAGACATCCAGCAGTCTGGAATTTCCAAAACTTTTTTGATGAGAACATTATGCTGTAATTCATTATTTTATAGTTGCAAAGAATAAGGTATCTGTAGATTTCTACCATGATACATTTTGAGACTTTCTCAAGACACAAGGAGAATTAGAAAGTAGAACTGTATAACTTTGCATATACTTTTTGCTTTGGAAATTTAATAGGAATTGAAGGTAAGGGTGTTCTAGTAAGCAAGTTAACTGTTTATGCACACACAAAGTTTGGGCAGTTAATAATCTTCATTATTTTAGAAATGCTTTTCTTCTTATTTCTGAAAGTTTAGTGTGTGTTATGGGTAAACAATGTAGTCATAACATGCTCTGATTTATCTCTTTGGATCATCTCTCTAAGAAGCCAAGGCATTGGAGTCAGTCCAGATTTTCAGGTTAAGTGATAAGGCTCACCTTGGCTCTGATCTGGTCCAAAGAGCTGGAATATTGATGTTGCAAAGAGCCAAGTTGTATTGGGTGCCTGAAGGCTGGTGAGGAGTTGTGTGCTAAGATGGATCTTTTCCCTCTCCTCTAAATCCCTGTTTTTCCCCCCAAACTGCCTATCACTGCTGCTTCTCTCCTAGTAGTGGCCACATTGCCCATGGCTCTTTTTGTCCTTTGTTCTCCAGTGCTCATGTCTGGGTTAACATTTTCAACTCTTTTGTACTGCAAAAATAGCCACATTTGAATGAAACTGGGGGGTGGGGTGGGTGGTAGAGTGCATGTAAGTCCTAAATGTATTATAACACATTCTCATTTTGCTTCCATATCTTTTATGAAGCTGTGAGCTGGAAACCTTCATGCCAATAGCTGTACTAGGGAACAAATATCCTTGCCTCAAGATAGTGTGAATTTATTTAAATTAGTAATATTTGAGTATCAAATGATAATATTTTATTTTATAATAGATAAGAAAATTTTTTGCGGTCAGGTGTCTATTAAATTTATGAGTTGGATGGAGTGTACTGTGGGGTAGTTGATTTAATATGAAGCTTTTTAGTGGAATAGAAACTCTTGGATGTTTATGTCCCTCTGATAAAAAGCTGGAGTAAGTATTCTTACTTCAGAATACTGAAAGAACCTGAAGTGTCCTTAGGTGAAGTTGCTCTCTCCACCTGGTACAAGAACCAACTCTTTAATGTCATAATTTTATATCAGGCAAGAATTTTTTTTAAAAAAAGTTTTTGATGCAAGACGCATGCCTTTTTTTCAGAACTATAGCTCTGGAAGTTTTGCTTTGGAGAGCACTTTTTGTTGTTGTCCATTTCTGTTTTCTCCCTGTGACATTGTAGGAGACTTGGGAACATTGTACAGTTCTAAGGTGGTTCTGATTTACGCTGTCCTGTACTTAATATTGCAGCTGTCCCAAAGAGCACAGCTGTCATCAGAGCATTCATTTCATTGCTACACCTGCAAGGCTTTTTCTTTCACCATCTGGCTAACTTGCATTCCTTGGCTTCGCTGGTCTTTGAGCAATCATAATGCTGACATAGGTGGTGGGATTTGAAGGCAAATGAGGATATGGGGTTCTGCCTGCTTGTGTAGTGATCTAACTAGGGAATGAAATGCATCCTCCACTGCACCATCCCCCTGAGTGACAGGACAGGAAGAAATCAACAGTAGCTGTTGTAGAAGCCTTTGCAAAAATTCCTAGTGGAACAGGGATAGGTTGAAATTGCATTATGATAATTTTGATGGAGGAGACTTTCCTGTTCACAGCCAGGTATTTTTTGCCTTCAGGATCTTTTGAGTTGATCCTGACTGGATTTGGCAGGGCAGAGGAAGTTTGACCATGAGGCTGTTCTTCTGGGATTCAAAATCACTGCTTGGAGAAGTGTGCAGTAGTTCAAATCACCTGTTTAAGAATTTCATCTTGGCTGCTTATTGATGCAGAGGTGCAGCCCTATGATGACTGTGCTAAAAGAAGACTGTGTTGCTTATCAGTTATTGAAGGCAAAATTAGTCTGCAGTACGTCTTTGAAGAATGTTCTCTTGCATACACTGCATCCAATTCAAGTGCTGAAAAGAATGAGAAAGTTTAGCAGGGAACAAATACTGATGAGAAATGAGATAGTGATTACAAAATCTTGATTTACACACATATTTGCAGAATAAAAATTGGGATTTGCACACAGATAAATTTTCTAGAAATACAGTCTTCAGTGTAATAGCACTTTTAATACTTCTAAACATTTAATTAGATTTTTCTTGCTTTATCTTCTTTTTTTTTTTTTTTTTAGGAGCACATGATTCTTTGCAGATTTGCAGATCAGACAGCTGTTCAGCTTCCACCTGAACGCAGGCTAATTGGTATGAATTTCTGCAGCTGCTGTGTAAACCATCTCAGTAATGATTTCACTTGATATATAAAGGAAGAAGTAGACCTTTATGAATGGGGCATTAAGTTGCTGTCTTCACATAAAACTTGAAAAATTTTACTTTTGTCACATTTCACTCTTACTCTTCCATTCTATGGTATAGAAACTCTTCCCTTATGTCAAAATCACCAATACAAGATAGAGAATTTGCATTTTACTGATTTTTTATTTTATTTTTTTTAATTGCTTGACCTTTTTTCCCCCCTACCATTTTATGAAAAGCATGAGATCTTAGTAAAGTTCACTGATGTCCTGCTGCTGCCAGTTCATCTTCCATTAAAAGCACAGACTATTCGTAGTAGTGACTTTCAGTGTGCCCCCTTTGTCCTGCTCGTAGTCACTGGGGGTAACTCTCTTAGGAGGGTAGACATCTAATGCCAGCTGCAAACAATAAGGGTAAATTGCAGAGGTTGGGCTGGCTTTGGTCAGAAGGACAGCAAAATACAAACTGCTTCAAATATGTGGCATAAGCTTTGACTTACAGAAGCGTGGTCCTTGTTCTGATAGAAGCTGTAAATGAGCTTCCAGGTCAGAAAAGACAGACGAGGCTTGGAACTCTAAGAACGTAACTCTGCATTCTTGGCTTAAAAGAAATACTTACAAACTACATTAAAGCAGTAGTAGCAAATAATCATAATGTTTTTTAAAAGCTTAATTTGAAGCATTCAAGATATTTCTTATGCTCACTGCACAAAAAGAAAGTTATACAGATTCTGTATACAAGCTGATGAGAAATTTTGCCGCTTCTTTTGTTATCATCACAGTATTTGAAAAAAAGAAATTAAAAAGGACAGTGTTCAGTTACCAGTGTAGCACCCCACACTGTGGACTGAAAATTGAAATAGGACCCAAATTTATTTTTTGAAAGATTGTAATTTTTATCTGTTGACCATGTCTGAAACTGCAGGGTTTTTTTCCACAAATGTAACTTTCACATGTTTTGTTCTGACAAAAACCCATAAATATAAATCTTATTCTCCTCTTCCCCTACATCATTGCTTTTTCTGTTTTCAAGAATGTTACTTTTTCTTAAAGTTCCCTGTAATATTAGTCTGTTTCATTGAAGATGGTTCCCATTTCCCTGTTCTGCTTCAGCTTTGAAACTGATTTTGTGGGAGTCTTGCTTAGCAGTATTTTTACATTTTCCTTGCAAACAATTGCATGCGATCAGTGTTACAGTCATTGTGAGAATGTTTTTGGTAAGTGCATGAGCAGGTATTGAGAAAACTGTATTTCAGTTAATGAGAGTATTCCTGAACAGGTGGAGGCTTTTTCTTCTCATGTAAATGATGGCAAAAATCACTTATTCTGCTACTTTTTTAATATTTTAGGATTATATTGTAAACTACATTTTAGCAATTACCACTGAATTTATGCAGCTTCAGATAAGTGACAAATCATTTGCTTTCATTACCTGTTAATGCTGTTAAAATACAGCATTTGTCTGTGACTGTCATCGCTGAAACAACACATTTGTCAAAGGAGTTATCACCGATTTCTATAGGATCTGTGAAGGTAAAAATATGCAGTTGAACCCAGTTCTGCTGCACACAGCAGTTCCCTTTTAAATGAACGAAGTTCTGTGTATCATTTTCACTGGACGTGTGACTTTTACACACTATATGCAGCGGTGCAGACTGAATGGTTAAATGGCTTTGTGGACATTGCTACAGTCCACCTGCTTACACAGAACTGCTCCATGCATTTCACACAGTCTTACTGAGAGCACCCAGGGAACCAGGCCCCAGTAGTGACAATCCCAGCTGCCCTTTAGTGTGTACACATGGAATAATAAGGATGTTGCTGTCAGTGGCAGGAATGTGTACATGCCGTTTTGTTCAACCAGCCACAGAAGGTGACTTTCTGTGAAGCCACAAATGTGGGAAGAATAGTGCCACAAACAGTAATTTGCAGAGTTGTGTCCTGGGTTTATAAACTGCTAATTTCTCCCTGCAACGTATAGATCCATACAGAACTGAGTTGCAAAGTTCTTTTTCAGGCCCACCCTTAATATTTTGTCTCTAAATTGTCTCCTACCCAATTACTACCCCTCTCAAATTCCAAGCCGCCAACAGAACAGAGTCCAAATGTCATAATGTTGGTGAATTCAAAGTAGTGAAATTATTTTGTAACTAAGGAATTCAGCTGAGAAGGAGAAGATAGTTCTGGCCATCAGCTCACTGTGGAAGGACAGAATAGATTGGATTGAGTACTGTATTAAAGTGTGATGTGCACCAGCTGTTCTGAAATACAAGGATTCTGAGGAGTGTTTGTGCCACCCACCAAAACTTCTGCAGGCACCTAACCAGGGTGCATAACAGGGCTTATAATGGTGCAGGTGCAAAAGCTCTGTATACGTTCACAGAAGAGGTAAGCGGTTCCAGAGGAGCTCCAGAGGAATATGCCAGACTCATATCCTGATGGTAAACATGATGTGATCCTGTTTCTTCCCTTGGTCTCAGACCCCAAATATATTTAGCTATACAATTTTGTCAGGAGCAGGAAAAAGAGGTAAGATCATTGGCTTTGAGACCGACGGAGGATTGTACCCTGTTGAGGTCTTGAGACTGTATGACTATTAGTCATAAAACGTTTCAGGGAAGTGTTAAATCTTTCTTGCAATAGCATTTCAAACTGCTGAAATACAATCTGACAAGTCAATTCAGTATTTCAGAACATAATAATCAATTATAATGAGTAAATAAGTAAGGACAAATGGTCCCATCATCTTGGCATGGCTGTATCGTAATACAAATGTCTAAGCTGAAAAACTCCATTTATCCTTCCTGTTTTTCTGCAGATAAATCTGAGATAAGCTTAATTTGCATTACCAATGTAGTATTCTTGTTTACAAGTAGTTACATTAATATGTCTCAAATCAATTAGACTGGATAACTTTTTTGTATTGTAGTCTTTTGTTGAAGTTCAATAATCAGAGATTTTCAGATTTTAGATGAAAGTACAGGAGGAAAACAGTTATGGTCATAAAGGGAGTAGAAGTTTGGAAATTCAGAGAGCTAAGGGGTAAACGAGGCATTTTTCTTCCTCCTGTGGCTTTTACATTAAAGTATGGATTTTTCTGTACATTTTGAGAAGGGCACGACAGTTTTTAAGCTTTCTCCATATATAAAGAGTTAATAATCTTCTCAAGATCTTTGCTAAATGAGGGTTACAAGTCGCAGATGTGATTTGGAACTATTAAAGAGTGTCTATTTGAAGTAAAACAGATTAAGATGGTTTTTAAAGGAGATGTGGAACTTATTTTTAGATGACTTACTGATGTGTTTTCCTAACATTAAATATTGAAGTGCATATTTCTGATAACGTTTCTACATTCTGAGTTTCCATGCTTTCCCTTGCTCTCCTTTTAGGAAAACAGTGTATGGGGCTTGTGGATCTGGATCGGGCATGGGCTGCAGAGGAACAGAACTACTCTGTCCAAGTTATATCTATGGAGCCAGAGAGTTGTTCTCCAAAGAACAATATGTTTGTGGGCACCCCTACTTAGAGTGTGAAACTTGCATTCGATTTGAAATAGAACATAAATCTTCAGTGCATAATGACATCCAGCAGATAGAAGCAGAGCTGGGAACCAGACATCACGCATCTTGAACGCATTGCGCTCGGAAAAGGAAGCAGCCCAAAAAGTCTTAAAAAGCAAACTGCATGCAGAGCATCACAAATCAACTTGCGATGTGTCATTAAGCAACTTTTGAGAAGTTTCTGGATCTAATGACTGTGCATGGAATTATATCCATCTGTAAAGATTTAGAAAAAAGTTGGTCTCATTGAAGGGAAGGTGGTTTCCTTTTCAGTAAAACTGTTTCTTGGCTGCCTGAAAATTGCGTTCGTGGTCAAAACTGCGTTTGGGTTTATAAGCAGAGCAGTTATCAGCCAGAAGTGCTGATCACTAGAGGAACAGAAAAGATCAGATTTACGGTGTTAGTGAAGAAAGATGTGGAACAGGTGGCTTGACTTTGCTAAAGAATTCCATACTACTGTAGGAAGATTATTTTTAATAAAAGTTCATCAGATTACTTTGGGCCTCATTCTGTTTATTAAAAATGTATTCAAACTTGCCAGTCATTTTTTAACAAGATTTAAGTATTAGTATTACACAAGAATTCTGTTAGCAGGTATTTGAAATTGTGTTTGAAGAAATCAAGCCCCTAGTTATCCATTGACCAGATAGTGGGAGCTAGTGATGATGTCAGCAAATGCATACTTCATTATCACCTTTGCTAATTGAAGTGTATTGCTTCCTATTTGTAAGAAACTCTGCTGTCAGAAGAAATTTTTAAGAATAGTTCCTGCATCTCTATGTCCTCATTGATTTTATATTCAGTTTAAAATTTGGTCAAAGTTGTGATTGTGGAACGATTTGAAAAGATCAGTCACAGTCATGTTACTCTAAAATGAAAATAAGCCTTCTGTGTTCAGTTTTCTACCCTAATTTAAAATCATCTGTTGATACTAACACAATGGAAAATAGCTCCTAATGAAATTTTTGCTGCATGTTTAAGGGTTTTTTACATATTTATGAATTCTGCCATGTTTTAATTTAAATAATCGTAAGTTTGAAAACTATGAACGTATCTTCAGTGCATGTGGCAAGCTACAAACAAATACATGCACTACAAACAATAGATATTAGAGGGAAAAAAGAATCCTGAAATTATTTTATTCAGATATTCTGAATATTTTATTCAAATATTCAGAAATATTTTATTTAGATATCTAAAAGATCTAAATGCTTGGGTGTTTTTTCATGTGAAAAACTGAAGAACGCTGCCCGCTTATTTAGAAGCACAGAAGTGAGCAAGAAGGAGTGAATTCCTACCTTTAGCCTGAGTTCTGCAACTCTTTATAGTTACAGGAGTAACTGGAGGTTGGTATGGCAATGGTATAAATGGCAGGTATAAAATACATGGTGATACCAATTATCTCCAGAGTTTTCTCTCATACTTGCCCAAAGAGAATTTGCTTTCTGAGATAGTGGTGTGTCAATCTGAACATGTTACATTACTTTTCTGGAGTGAGAAAATGTTTCTTCATGACCTTTTTGTGCTGAAGGAAGAACTCATCAAGGTGAGATACCTGTTGGAAACTTTGATGCTGTTTACAGTAAGGATTTTCATACTGCTCTGCTCCAGGCAATGGGTAGCAATATCAATGTTTTAATTATGGTGATGTTGAATATTTGGCATGATCTGATTTTATGCAGTAATAAATGGCTTTCAGTAGAGCAAAGATCTGTGCTGTTACATGCTTCACAGTTTCTACAATACCTGTATCAATAGTCTGTAATAGTTTTTGGATCTCCTTGAAAAGAAGGAATGTGGGATGTGCCACAGGGAGCATGTGTGCTACTGAATAAAGGATAAAAATTTCAGCATTTCTTAGAAACAGAGTTGGAAAAGGAGCCTTATTTGAACAAATAGTCTAAGAGGTTATTAGGTGCTTTGGATGGTCAAGAAAAATAATTAGTCACACAAGAATCCGAATACCAATCTCTGTTTCATGGGGTGGATTTTTTCCCCCATTTTTTTAAAATACTTGTTTTCATGTTGATGACAGTTTCCCACAGGTGTTTCTTATTTGTGACTTAAGTAAATTATTTTATGTCTGCTGCCCCACATAGAAATAGGCTTCACAGGAGGAAAAGGTTTATAGAAGCAAGGGAGTAAAAGTAGAGCTGTGTTTATATGCATCATGACATCCTATTTTTCTTGGATAAGCCAAACTATAGAAAGTGAGTTTGTGACAGGTTTTTTTTTTCCCCTAGAGATTGGGAATATTTTGATGGCATCTCACAGTATCCGTCATCTTGATGGTTTACAGGATTAGTGAGACTGCATTCCATTTGTAATACTGCTTTGTGACCTTGTTGCTATTGGCATCAATGGGCTCTGGTTTCTTTTCTTCTCAGAACAGAATCCTCCTTATATCTAAGGATGGAGCTATATTAGTATGAATAATAAAGAATGATACTTGAGATGAAATGATGTTTATTGAAAACTGAAGAGGAGCAGATGAAAAAAAGCATAAAAAAGCGGAAGATAATTGCAACAACTGGTAATACCTAATTTACCACAGATTAAATTGCTACTCTGTGCAATGTACTTTTCTCTAGAAATGTGAACACAATGTTTAGGTATGTTACTTTGCTCTGTGTTTCTGTATACATAAATGGTAAAGAATTAATAGACCCTAGACTTCCCCAAACAAGGTGACTAGACAGTGTGATCCTGGTGAGTGAACAGCTGTTGTCCTTCTAGCTGCTTGTTATGCAAGGAGCTAGTTTGATGTCCAAGGTGCATACCTAAATACTGTTTGTATTTGTTTTGTGTCTGGCCCCACTGGGACCAGCTATAGGATGAACAAAATGTTGTCCTAGCACAGTCATAATTTTCGATCATTTTGACAGTCTTCTTCTATGTTACCCTTGTAGCCTGTAATGCTGGAAAAAGTAAGCTTATAACAGGAAACAGATGACCAAACTGAACTGAGCTCCTCTGTCTGTTAAAGTGAGTTGTCTGTGTGTACATGTATCTTTATTTTTGGTTTTTCATTTTTGTCTTTAGTGTGTTAATGATCTGCTTCCTTAGTCCTGTTGCCATATTTAGGCAGGGGTAGCAATAAACAAGGGACATTCCTAGTAGATATATTACAAGTTGTCAAAATTACTCAATTATCATTCTTAGGAAGACACATACAAAATGATTTATTCATAGGATGGCCATAAATTTTAGACTGATGTTTTCCATTCCTCATTATTGCTTGACTTTTAGCTACCTAGTGGATGCAATGACAATAAGCAGAAATGTTGTTTTAAATAGCTGTATTCCTATGTGACCTGATGTGCCAGGTATTCTCATTGAAAAGAACAATTAAAAAACCCTTTAGGTCAAGTCAGTTTGAGCTTTAAGTAACCTGCACTGAAATGGCATACAGCTGATTTTATAATGGGTTTAAATAGATGGTAGTTTGGCTAGACACCAGCTGTGGCCATTTTCTTTAAGATTTTGATTTAGCGTTAGTAATTTACCCTTTCATTGAATATATATATAATTTGAAAAAAGTATTGAGCTAGAAAAGCATTGATTAGCAAAAGGTAACTGAACAGTTGAAGTTGTTTTCAGTCTTAGTGCTCAGTTGTCAGCACAAAGAAAAACACGTTTTCCTTTAAGCCAGATACTATTTTCAGTGTTTTTGCCTGGGAGCATTTTCCTGACATAACAAATTCCTGAAGTACAGTCTCAGTCTAAGTTCCCGTGATTTTATTACCATTCTTTTCTAACAAAAGGAAAACCTAGGTATCATACACTTACCTCTCTATATGTCTGGTATTACTTACATGCCTCTAATAAAATAAAGACAACCTCTGAACTTTCCATGCTCAGACTTGCACTTAAACTAACCTGGCTGTCATGGTTTCAGTTCAGTAGCTTATGCTTAGCAAGTTTAAGCTTATTACAATTATCATAAAAAGATATTAAACTTTCTACATTAATATATTAAGATTCTACACAAAGAATAAAACTGAAACCAAAATAATTTTCTCTTTGCTTATAGCTTTTATTTAATGAAAAATTGAATGAAATATCCTGCTCTGCAGTCTTCTCCTCAAAGTGAATTTAAGAAAATACCTGTATTTTTTAAATAGGTAAGGGTATTGAGGATGGTTTTATAATAAACCATCAGGTGAATTAAAAAAATAAAAGGAGAGGAGTTAACATTATCCCAATATTAGCCTCTAAAAAGCTGATCAGAAGCTGATCAGCTGCAACTTCCCTTGGTTTCTGTTTCACTTGCAGTATTTCAGGCCTGAAATGTGTTTTCCTGGACATGAAACCTGCAGAGCAGAACAGGAGTGAGCCTTCCTGAACCTTGGTAAGCTGCTGTCCCTATCCCCATCACAGGCACGTGTCATGCCGTGCGAACGTGATGCCTTTTCACTTCCATTTTTTCCCCTTGTGAATAATGTTACTAATTTTCACTTAGAAAACACAGACTCCAAGTATTAACACTACCTGAGGGAGCAGCTGGAAGCAGCGCTTCTCAAAAGCGAAGGAACACGGCTATAGGTTTGACTTAGTAAAAGGTGCCCTTCTTTTTCCTCAGTGTTCCCTCTTCCCTTACCCCTGAGGACACATTCCTGCTAAAAGCCTTCCAGCCCCACCCCAAAACACAAGTGGTGCCGAGTCCACTCAGCCAACCTCAGCTGTACCTGGAGCATGAGTGGACAGGCTGCTTGTTTTAACATGTGGGATGTTTCATAGTCCAGTAAATCCACTTGTGCTTCATCTCAGCTTAAATGCTTTTGCTTTCCAAAAATGTTGTGTCCAAAGGGCAGAATTTTAGATTATAAAAGTCCTAAAGGAGATGTAAGGCTTGATATAAAATGCTAAGACGCTAAATTAATTCCTAAAAAATATTTAATATTTGAATAATTAATTACCTCGTACCAGTTTCAAAGCACTGAATATGAGAAATGAAGTATACAAATACAACGACAGAAACCTTTGCTTCAGTTCCCAGACACAGAGTTCAGGAAAATGGGAAAGTCATCCTTACCCATTCTTAAACTCTCAGCATGTTGCCAATTACCTAAAAGTAAGAGTTATCATAACAGAAATTTTTGTAAGAAATGATCCTCCTCATGTAGAGGCCTCATTTTAGCCTTCCAGTGTCTAAAGGAGTCAGAGAGTCATAGGAGAAAGGGGAACGGGTTTCAACTGGAAGAGGGGAGATTTGGGTCGGATGTTAGGAAGAACTGTGAGGGTGGTGAAACACTGGAACAGGCTGCCCAGAGAAGCTGTGGATGTCCCATCCTTGGAAGGCCTCATTCCAGACCAGGCTGGACAGGGCCCTGAGCAATCTGATCCAGCTAGTGGCATCCCTGCCCATGGCAGGGGGTTGGAACTAGGTGATCTTCAAGGTGCCTTCCAAGGCAAGGCATTCTGAAACTCTATGAGGGTGCAAAGTGCACTCCTGCTACCTGGGCATGAAATGTTACCAAGCCATGGGGAGTCCTGCTGCAAGGGCTCTGGTGACTGGGAGTTTGTTAACTTGAAGCACAGACCTTGCTTTGATGCTCCAATTAGCATGACCCTCCATGTCCCTTCTTGGTGGTGTACATTGAGGGGGAAATCCTTGCCAAAGTGACACTGGCAGATCCTGTAGTTCCTTATAGTTCTAGCAGTGACTGACAGTTTGCAGATACTTCAAGTCCTGTTTGCCTGTTGCCAACAGAGCAACAAACTGTAATTCTTTACTCCCAGTTCCTGTGGTTTCCTTTCTGCAGCGGTTGTTCATCTTACACAAAGTGTTTGTGGCTATCACAGCTGAATTTGCCTGTTTGGAGGAGAAAGAGGGAAACAAACAACTCCAGCTGAAATCCAATTAGGGAACAGAAATGGGGGAGCAGGGAGGGGGGTGTTCGGGTGGTTCCTGAGCTGATTCCCTTTCTACCTCGTTGCCACAGTCGGAGCAGAGCCACCAGCACCCACTTGTTTCCAGAGCAGCAGATAATCCAGTAGTGCTACTGATTAGTGATGATGAAGAGGAACAAGGAGATAATGATGGGTATGTGAGATATAAATTATCTCTTTAAAGTCTGATTTCTGATATACAGTAGAAACAGGTTTTTGCCAAGTTTTTGGGCTTTTCCCTTCTGTTCATGAAATCGTTATTGAATGTTTTTTGCAATATGGCTTGAGATATGCTGAAGTGCTTGCAGTACATAAAAGTTCTTGCAATGAGTGTGTTGCTGGGCTGGGATGTTGCTATATGAGAATAGGGGATGCTTTAATTTCTGACCTTTTATGTTTCCATAACCCTTGATGCATGGTGAAATTAATGGCTGAATGTTCCTTCTAGTTCTGTTCTCTGTAATACAAGGCTCTCTGGTACTGTCTTCCATGGGATTTGCATGGATTGCTACTCATAGGTAAGGATCCATATGTTGTCATCCTTTCTGTTTTGTGGGAGGGGATTGGAGCAGAGGGGCAGTTGCTCAATTCAGTTGTCTTATGTGGGATGCTACGGGCAGCTTGAAGAACAGACCTTGCTGTGAAGCTCCACAAGTCACTTTTTGGTGCTGCGCACAGAGAGAGAAACCCCTGCCAAGATGGCATTGGACGATCTGTGGGTCCCTCATTATTCTAGCAGTAATCTACTGATTCCAGATACTACAAGTCCTATTTGTCTGGTGCCAACAGAGCAGCAAACTCATATTCTTTCCTCCCAATACATATTGTGGTTTTCTTTCTTTCAGACTGCGCAAAGTGAACAACTGATTGAGTGAACCCTGTGTGGTCATGTCTACTGCAGTTGATGCCTCCCTGTTGCCCTTCAGACCGCCAGCACTTGCCCAGCCTGCAGGACAGAACTCAGTCATGAAAAATATCATCCCATTTATATATGAGCACTTCTATTTCTCCAGACAGACTCAGATGGATCTTGGGGGATAGGCTGTGTAAAGACTTGTTTCTTTGTATATATAGTTCTTCCTGTATATAGTTCTATTTTTCTTGAATTTAATTATAAATAAAGTATTGATTAATTTAAGTATATTCAAGTCTATGTTAGACTCTGCTGGTAGACAGAGACTTCTTTTAACAGGTGGAAATAACACTCCTGGTTTGACCAATCAAAAACACTCATTCTCTTCACCACAGTGTAGTCATTGATTTTGGGGGAAAGGTGCTAAAGGCATAAGCTTTGTAGTTCCTGTGGCCAGTGGGTGTTATATGGGAGAAAAGAAACAGGCACTGCTTGGGGTGAGAGACCTTCTATTTCTCAGGATCCACTCAGGTGGATATTTTGGTGAAAATGTTGTGTTTTCAGTGCCCAGAAGATTGAAAGAGCAACAGGTTGTGCACACATCCAAAGAAAAATATTTTCTTTGAGAATAACCGATATATAAACAAGCTGCTGCATTTAGTGTTGTAATATTTTGTTTACCATTATAATTAGAATTTGGAGGGTTTTGAAGGAATGTATTTTTGAATGTATGAAGTTAGTTGGAGCTGTTAGCACTACAACTGTATTGTAGCTCCAGCTCCTTCAATTATACCAATATAATTCTCAGTTACATTAAAGTGAAATTAATTGTCCAGAGAAAAGAAAATCACTTTTGTTATATGAAAGTAATAAAGAGGAAAAGGCACATCCAAGGTAAACAATGCAACAGTAAATTCATCTGTGCCATGAAACAGAAAACTCAAAACTTAGCTTTCCTTATCTCCAGCATTGTCTTGATGTCAAATTTGTCTTTCTCAATTTTAGTGTTTTTTTCTTTGAATTTCTGTAATTTTGGTCACTCACAAACAGTAAGGCCTTGACTCCAGTTAGAAATGTAACATTTTGGAATTATTAGGGGTGGATAGGCCAAACATTCTCAAAATGGTGTTGCAGGGAAGAAGAAGGATAAAGTTTTGTAGTTTTAGGAGCTTGTGTGGGGAGGTGATACTCATTTTTTAAGGAGGCTAGAGAGTTAGATGGAAATCGAAGATGTATGGGGGTAGAGGGTTTCCAAGAGACCTAGAAAGAGTGACCTCCATGTAGTTACCTGTGTTGTCCTTCTTGCTGAAATGATTGGGGAACCTCTCCAGGCTTCACAACCTTTCAAAGACAGTAAATAGCAGCCTCATGATGATGCCAGCCAGCTCTCCAAATACTCTCAGATGGGTCCTATCTACTCCTATGGATTTGTATGAGTTAGAGAACTGCATCCAAGTCGGGGAAACAGGTTGTGGCTGTGGTAAGATTGGAAATCTTAAACATTGAGGGAAACAGGTAAGTTTTCTGACCTCTGAAATAAACATGAACAAGTCTAAAATGCAACTGTTAACTTACTTGAGTAAAAAAAAAAAAAAGAGGAAAACCTCACACAGTAGCTACTCCACTGATCAGATGTTTTAACCTGATATTTTCAGGAGAGCTGGGGTACTTCTGGTGCAGGCATATGGAGAGGAGCAGTGAGGTATAAATGTGGAGAGGGAAGCGTGAGTTGAATGGAGGATGGGTATTTGACATACCCTAGCTGTGGAACTCTCTCCCTCTAGCAATTTTGTTTCCCTACCTTGCCATATGTTTGTAGAAAGGTTTTTAATCTGGTATTTCCTGGACTGTGGACCATTTCTGGCTTATCTGTGGCTGTTTGAATTGATAGAGGTAAGAGCTGCTTATGGGGTTTTTTGTGGGGTTTTTTTTGTGACAAGCTGATCTCCAATTTGGTTGCATTCAGTATATATAAAAATACATATTAAAACACAAGCATCAGCTGAAGAAAATCATGTAGGTGATTTTTTACAAAGAATACTATTATTTTGCAAAGAAAATACAAAAATGGTGGTCTGGGATAACATAACCATCTTTGTGTAGCACTCTAGGGGTGCCAGTAAGTTTGCAAACTCAAAACCAAGTGATTGTATTTATAATGTGCATGTTTCTTTGTGGCATCTGTATTTAGCCAGTGGAATTTCCTATGACAAACTACCATTGTGCTAGGTTTTAAATCAAGAATTTAAATAGAAGGGTTTTTAAATAAGGATAATGAAGTTACACATAGTTTTAATGGATGATAGGGAAGGATCACGAGGGATAGAAGCCTCATGGTTTAGAACTTAGGCCAAGATTTTTCAGCCAACTGCTATTCATTAAAAACTTTGTTACTCCTTTCTCAGAGGCCTTCAGTTCAGCCCACTGTTGGCAACCAGAAGAATCAGAGTTCCGATTCACTACTGCAAATCCCAGGCACCTTCCTTTAATTGAGGTCTGCAGTGGCTGACTTCCTAAAATTAACTTTTATTCAATTTTATTCTGCAACTACGAAAAGGCTGTTGAATTGCACAGCTTCTGGTTATTATGGGTTTTGTCCAGCTAACATTACTTTTCAGCATAAAGTGTAGATTTCTTTCATAAATAGATACCCATTTTTATACTCCTGCTGTGCCACAGTTCCTGAGCTATAATGCATATATATTGCTGTGGTTCAACATAAGCTTTGATGATGACATAATGGGCTGGTAATAACTTCTGGTGTATTTTATTGGCCTTGCTTTCTTAAAATCACATCAGCAATAGACTTCTGAGTTGCCTAAGAGGCCAGCACTTGTAATAGGTGTGTGTAATTTTGCAAACTTTTAGCTAATTTTGTAGAAATAGCTAATATTTGGCACCCATGAAGGCTGTTTTTATTCATCTGGCATGTTTCCATTCAAATACCCATTTAATGTGGTCACCAAGATAGAAATAGTTAAACAATACTGTAAATGGACATGTTTTCTTTGTTGGAATGATCACTGACACACTGAATTCTTTTCATTAAGTAATTTGACCACAGGCATCTCTTTACTTTGGAAAAAAGGAGGAAAAAAGCTGTAGCAAATAGTCTTTCAGTTTTCATATTTGCAGTGTTTATATAGGGGGATATAATTAGAATTTCAGGACAAATTACACAAGGTATTGGAAGAAAATCAAGGCTAAAATAAACATTCAATTCCTCTTTTTTTTTGCATTTGACCACTACACACAAACATTTGGTTATAAATAGATACCTCATCCCTGTTGGAATAACATTTCAAATTCAAAGTAGGATTCTAGAAAATAAAATCCTTTTTAAAGGGATTTTAAGCAATTATGCAATTTGAAACCTTTGGTTGGTTTATGAATCTTTACTACAATTGGATCGCTTTTATGTGCTCTGTAGTAAATACCAAATAGCCCTCTGAAGTGAAACATGTTCCAGCTGAATAATCCTTACTGAGGGAATTTGTAACTGCAGTTGTTTTTAATTCTTGGTAAGTTTGCATTTGCAGGTATTTGTGTACTACTGGTATACACAAAAGCTACTGTTACAAGAACAAATGCCACTGACAGACATAAATAATCTAATTAATTTGATGTTAGCACTTACCTTGCTTAAAAGAAGTGGGAGCATTCAAATTCTGAGGATAACAGCACCATTCTACCATCCTTATACAGAATTTGCTGTGCTGTGTGGAGATCACTATAAGAATATAGTTTTAAAATTTGTCTTATGAATGTAATCTTGAAGAATGTTAATGTCTCTCTGAAGTTTGTCTGTTAACCATGAAAATCTAGGCACACATATGCATAAAATGCACCAAACAGGAATCTTCTCTTGGAAATAAGACAAAAAAGGAAGGTGTATGCCCAGTGGAAACAAGGTCAAGTGACATGGGAAGAATACAGAGATGCTGCTTACCACTGTAGGGAAGAAATTTGTGTGGCCTGTGGCCAAAGCTCAGCTGGAGTTGAAGCTGCCAGAAGTGTGGGGGGAAATAAAGAGTTTTTTCAAATATATTAATGTCAATAGGCAGTACAGAACTATCATTGGCCCATTTACAGGATGAGGATGGTCACCTCACAAACAGGGACAGAGATAAAGCCAAGGTGTTTAACACTTTCTTTGCCTCTGTCTTCAACACGGATGATGGATCAAGGGGGACTCAGTGCCCTGAGCTGGAGGACCATGACTGTGAGAACGATCAACTCCCAGTCAACCCTGAAATTCTGTTGGAACTGCTGTTCCAGCTGGATCCCTACAGATCTATGGGGCCTGACAGAATCCACCCAAGAATCCTCAAAGAGCTGGCTGATGTCATCACAAAACCTCTCTTGATGATTTTTGGGTGGTCTTGGGAATCCAGACATGAGGGTCCTGTGCAAGGCTAAGAGTTGGACTTGATGATCCTTGTGGGTCCCTTCCAACTCAGCATATTCTGTTATTCTGTGAAAATTGCTAGGACTTACTAGCTACCTACATCTACAGAGAAGAGTCAGTTCAGTGCAGAAGGCAGTAGGATGAAGATTTTAGCTATTGCTCTCAAGCTGTACTTTCGAACAGTAGCACTTTATGCCTGGGTGGTCAAGTCTGCTAGACTCATTCCCTACAGCAGATTTCTCTTAAGTGCTGTTTGACTCTCCTTCCATATATTGAAAAACAGTAGAAAATACCTTTATTTGGTAATTTGCTGGTTTGAACCAAGAAAATCAAAGCTCAGTTTGACACCCATGGAGCCAAATAGGAAGAAATTACTAAAAGCAGTAAATGCCAGGAGATGCTAGTTTAATTCTAATCAATACTCCAGACCCTGTTGTGCTGTCACTGTATGAGGAGTGAGAAAATCAGTCAGGTTTTGAGATACAGGAGGAATCTTCAGAAACTTCTATGACCTGTCTGCTTAGTGAAAGTTGTCCCTAGTGCACATCGATACAGTGTTCCTTGGGGTTGCATACTTTAAGTGGATTTCTTTTGATTGCTTCCTGATTTAACATGCTTAAAATGTATTCCTTTTTTCTTAGGTGATCATTGCCTTTCATTTCAGCATAAGTAGAAACTGAGGGGAGAGGATTCTACCCCTCTGCTTGACTCTTGTGAACCACAAAGATGATCAGAGGGCTGGAGCACCTCTTCTGTGAGGACAGGCTGAGAGAGTTGGGGTTCTTCAGCCTGGAGAAGAGTAGGCTCCAGGGAAATCTTACAGCAGCCTTTCAGTGCCTGAAGCGGGCCTAAAGGAAAGCTGGAGAGGGACTTTTCACAAGAGCATGTAGGGACAGGACAAGGGGGAATGGCTTCAAACATTATATATTAGGAAGAAATTCTTTACTGTCGGTGTGGTGACGCACTGGAACAAGTTGCCCAGCGAAATTGTGGATGCCCCATCCCTGGAAGTGTTCAAGGTCAGGTTGGACAGGGCTCTGAGCAACTTGGTCTAGTGGAAGGTGTCCCCACTCATGGTCAGAGACGGTTGAAACTAGATGATCTTTAAGGTCCCTTCCAACCCAAGCCATTCTATGATCTTATGGCTGTTTATGTATTAAAACTAAAAAGACAGGAATAAAATGTGCTTTCCGAAATGTGACATGAACCAACTTTTATTGCTTTGCCCTAGTTCCATCTTCTGTCTCTCCATAGAACTGTTCATTAATTCTGTCATTAAGTCTGTTACCTGTGGATTCTGTAGAGCTTTACAGGACTGGTTTTAATTCATCTAAGAACATTTTGGTATCATCTGAAAACCAGTTTTTAAAATTGTCAATAGATTTGCTGCGCTCTCTTCCTTAGATTTCCCTTCTCCTTTCATGCTAGCCATTACCAATTTTTTTTCTATTTTTGAAATTTTCTCACTTTGTCTCCTGCAGAGTCTCTTCATTACTGATGGAGACAGCTTCTAGTCTGGTGTTCCCAGTCTAGAACTGTTTGATTTCTCTGCCTTATGAAAATCACAGTTCAGGAGAATTGTGGTTTTTTCCAACACTTCAGGAATGTGTTGAATTACATTTTAAAACAAGCACAGTAGTTATTGTCTCATCTCAAAAGATATCCACAAAACACATAAAAGTCTTCAAAAGTGTTAGTTGCACTTTTTGGGTTTGAATATATAGCTTCAAAAAGAACATAATACAAAGTAAAATTGAATGCTGTTGTAGCAGAACATAGAAAAATCAGTAACTGTCTACCGAAACCTGTAGATAACCCCAGAACTGCTTAATTTCCTTTCATATTGAGCACTTAAATCCATCTTAAATCTTTTGTATCCTCATGTCTCTCACAGTGTATTCTGAAGACGTGAAGTTCATGCACAACTTTGTCTCTCAAATCCTACCTAATGAAAACCACAAACAAAATTTGTAATGCTGAAAGTCATTAAAAGACTCCCAAGCAGCTATTATACCAGTCACATGCTTTATGTGACTATTACTACACTATATTTCTATGAGAGATTTTTGTTTGTTTGTTTGTTTTGACTTAAAACATATGAAAACTTTATTGGTATAAGTTGGTAGTTTCACAGAGGTCAGTACTGGGTCGTGATCTGTTTAACAGCTTCATTGATGAACTGGATAATAGGGCACAGCGTGCCCTCAGCAAGTGTGCTGATGAGACCAAATGGGGAGGGTGGCTGACAAGCCAGAGGGTCATGCTGCCATCCAAAGGGACCCTGACAGGCTGGAGCAAAAGCCAGACAAGGACCCCATGAGGTTTAATAAAGGAAAGTGCAAAGTTCTGCACCTGGAGAGGAACAAGCCCATGCACTGAATGTTGACAGCTGCCTGTCTGGAAAGCAGCTTTGCAGAAAAGAGCCTGGGGGTCCTGGTTGACGCTAAGTTGAACATGAGCCAGTAGTGTGCCCTCACTGCAAAGGCAGATAACAGTATCCTGGGCTGCATTTGGGGGATTGTTGCCAACAGGTCTGGGAGGTGATCCTTCCCCTCTACTCAGCACTGCTAAGGCCCATACCTGCAGTGCTGGGTCCAGCTCTGGACTCCCACATACAAGAGATATACAAAGTTACTGGAGAGGAGTTGAGCAAAAGGCCACTAAGGTGCTTAAAGGACAAGAGCATCTCTCCTAGGAGGAAGGGCTGAGAGAACCAGGATCACTTAGCCTGGAGAAGAGAAGGATTTGGGGAATTTCAGCAATGTGGACAAATACAAGAAAGGAAGTTTTAAAGCAGATGGAGCCAGGCATTTGTCAGTGGTGTCCAACAAGAAGCAATGGACACAAAAGGAGATTCCACCTGAACATGAGGAAACACTTTTTCATTGTGAGGATGACTGAGTACTGGCATGGGTTGCCCAGAAAGGTCGAGGAGTTTCTATCCTTGGAGCTATTCAAGAGCTACCTGGACATGGTCTTGGTGCATTACTGGAACAGTAGGACCTTACACAGATTAAGTGAGGTGAAATTTTACTGGGCTTTGAAAGGTAAATTATTGTTTATTTATGGGGGAAAATAACTTCTTTACACTGTAAGGAAATGCAGTAAACTTCAAAACAAATACCACTCACAGTTTTTAAAAAGGGATCAAGTATGTGTGGAAGAAACTTATTAGAAAAAGCAAATTAATTTGGAAGACCTGATGCAGAAAAAGCATTTGGAAGCTTTTGAACTAGTATCTAAAGCACAGGGTTTATCTGTTTAGAAGGTAATGGGATGCTACAGTGTCTGACAGGCTTGATGACTTTTTTACCCTTTTAAGAACATTTCCTAAGAGGGAAGTGGAGTACCAAGATTGATTTAGCTGATTGGATTGCTGAGTTTTCTTGATGCCTCATAGTTTTCTTATTAGCATGAGGCTGATAGAGATTTTTACGTAACATGTGAGAGAGATAATATTTACCTTATAAATACTACTTTTAAATATACCACATATAAAGCTGGTTGAAAAATAGAATTGCATAACCCCAGAGAAAATGACATTGTAATGACATTGAAAGTCTCATAGATAATTTGGACTTGGATTCTTTTCTTCTCTTCCATTTTGCAAGAAGTATACATGTCACTTTAGCACCACAAATGCAGACTATGATCATGCTTGCCATTAACTACAAATCAAGTGTTTTCTACATATGTCATAGTGTGATTTAGTGACTTGGAGTAGCGTGGGATTTGTGGTCAACTTTTGTAGCCTGAATGTGGGTGAAATACTTAGAAGGGAGGAAGGATGGATTTGTGGTCTAAGTATGAAATTGGAAAACAGGAGATCTGTTTCTAGTTTGATGACAGATTATTTGATTTGTGGAAAAGTAATTTTCTGTTCCTTAATTTCTGTTTATGTAAATGTGAGTGTTGCAAAAATATTGCTTGATTCTGCTGAATAGAGGACTTAATTTATTAATATTCATATTGTGTTTTAGGACAACAAGGAGAAAGTTAATATTAAAAAAGTGGATTTGAAAGAAGTTACTGATTTAATGCCTCCCTCAAAGAAAAGTTACTTGGCAGCAGAATACCCCAAAAACAATGTCTTCTGCGTGTTTGTCCAATTCACAGCTGCCTGAAACAATGAAGATAAATTTTAAAGTTGTTTCTGTGTGATTTCTGTCATGTCTACCATATTCTATCATCTACTGTATTTACCAATATCTGTCAGCCTAATATATCTGCCACTTGTATCTTTTCAGGTCTTTTTTCTTAATATTGCCTGTCCAGTTGATGCCAGAGAATATTCCAGAAACTGCTTTTGTTCTGTTGGTTTTCCCTCTTGGGAATGGTTATAGCAACAAAGAGCTTTTAAAAACCTGTACTTAGCCCTGCAGCTGAAGTTTGAAACACTTGAGACCGCTGGGCACAGTCTAGCCCATGTGAAGCAAAAGTAGGTAGTGTTGTTCAAGACGAGCAGATCTCATGTATACAAGAAAGGTTTGTTTCACTAGAGAAAACTGAAGGTAAGCTTCACTTCATTAGAACTGGCATTTCTTCACCCTCTGTCACCTTATCACCAAAATTCAGTTTTGTGTGCAGTCACATCTGCCTGTATCACTTACGGTGTAGAATAACAGCAACAGAATATATACCTCTGACATCATCCCCTGGGAAATTAGAGATAATTCAGAACCTAATGGGCTTGCTAATGGCATGGTCAGCTGCAAGTAGTTTCAGCTGCAAGTATTTTAGACTCTTCCTCTGCTCTCAACCAACACAGCATATCTTTACAGGTTTAAGTCTTGATATGCATAGAAGGGTCTTGAACTGAGCTCAATATATCCATGAGAATGAAAGTAAGACAAGGATTGTGGCCGATAGTGTGGCTTCTTTGGTGCAAAGTATGTAAAGATCTTTATGGGGAAATGAAGAAGAGTAAAATAAGCAGGAAGGATCACTATGCTTGTATAAAATGAACACCTTTTCAGTGAAAATTTACCTTTCTATGTGTTTTGACATTTTTTATGCACAAGAGTAGCAGCATTGCTGTACAAAATACTGCCTTCCTCTGTGTTTCATTGTTGCTAATTTGCAGCTAAAACCCTGACTATCATGTTGTGCTCAATCAAGTGTCTTATCAGTACTTTTGAAAAAACTTTCTTGGACACTCGTTCTGCTCATTCATCTGAGCACTTGATGCACAGCTTGTGGACTTTTACTGTTGTGAGATAAGTCTTACTGAACATCAGGACAGCCCACCCTATGGCTTCAACATTTTTCCAGACTTTCATACTGCTTCACTAAACATAAGGCACGAAAATGCTCCGAGTAATACTGCCAACAATTTCTGCATCTTCTGTATAGTACCTTGATGTATAACCACACAACTTTATACACCTTTAACTTGTCAAGAGATTTGGTTCTCTGACAGCTCACTCAGTAATCCTTCTACTATCACGGATATGAGAAACTGCCTTGTTAAAAAAACTCCACTAGTATTGATAAAGCATTGCCAAAGTAAATGAATTCATAAATGACTGGATGTTCAGTCCCACTGATGGGTATGGAAGTGCAGTATATGATCTTTCAGTGAGTGTTTAACTGTTTTTTTCAGGCTTATGTTCCAAAACAAATTGTAGAGGCAGCAAAAGTTAACCAAGAGCAGACAGTCTTAATTGCAGTAGGCACCACATCTGACCAGCACACTAGTATTAACATACAAGACTGCCAAACAGGCTGCTGAGGAAATCTTACTCAGTGCAGTCTGGAGAGATTAAGTGATCTTACTGTCATTTGTAAGTGTACATGCTTTAAAGGAGTAGTGTGTGCTTTAAAGTTGCTGTGTACATAAGTACCATTTATGCAGCATTGCATGAAAAGAATTGACTTTATGACACGGACATCAGAAGTAAAGTGTCACGTTGCCCTAGACCTTAATTCACAATGATGTTGCTTTTGTCACTCATCCTGAACTTGGCTGTGGTGTAATTTTTGGACACTTTTTTTCTACAAGTTGGAGAAATGCAGGCAGATGCTGTTACTAGAAAGAAATCCTTGTGGTTATCACAAATAGGATTCCTCCCCTTTTGCCCATTAAATCTTGACAGTGATTCCATTATGTATGGTCTGTTATACCACAACACACAAACAAGTGAAAAAAAAAAAGTGATCAGTCAAGAGCTGGAAATCAATTCTATATTTCAGCAAGGCTCTAATATGACCCAGATGCTCTTCTGTTTTTCCCAAATGTCACTGTGTTGTTGCCTTCACTGATTGGCTATCAGCTTCTCATGTGAATGAAGGGAACCAGGTTTGGTCCTCAGTGCAGTTTTTATATCTATCCGAGTCCTCTAAGGGGGCTTGCTTGTTACCTGAGCATAGGTAATAAGCACCTTGCAGAATCATCACCTTGTAGCTTTTACAATTGTTTTTTTCCTCTGTGTCTGAAAAGTTCTGGGTTGAGGCTGTGGACAGAATGCTTAGCATGGGATCATATGGTCATGAAAAGATGACAAGAAGAAGGGAAGGAGCATTGGAGGGGGCTTTCTGTTCAAACGTGAGCAGAAAATGTTAAAACCGCTCCAGGGAGGGTTTAACTTTTGAAAACTTAATGGCACAATTTGTATTTTGTGCAAAAAGTTGTTACCTTTGTGCAGTGTTGCTTGAATTATCTGTGAAGTGTTTTGGAGGTGGAAAATGTTCTGTATAGAACGACCAGCTCAAATCTGAAGCTTTAAACTGTGTTTGGCATCCAAATGCTTCCTCAAGGATTTGGCTTTGTGCTACAACACAACCCAGAGATGATCTTTGTTTTCTGCTTCTAAGCTACTGCCAGACTCTTGGAGGAACAGCTGATGAGCTTTAGCCTTGATTTAGGCACAAATCAAAACCAATTCTGCAACCCAGTCCAAGTTGTTGACCCTATCTGTCTGTAATCTGGGATCTCAGAGCAGCTCTGACCCTAAATTGGTGACAGACTGTTATTAAAAGTGTGCCTTGGTAAGTCCTGAGAACGGTAGTTCATAGAAACCAAACAAAAATAACGGCTGTATTTTAACATGTTAATGTAGAGTACAGATGCAGTCGTTGCTGTCGGTAGTGGTGCAAGGATGACCTTACACACTGTGTGGTTAGTGTTTAAACTTGTCACTTTTTCTTCTGGACAAGGGCTGGGACATCTAATGTCGCACATGCCAACACCTGAGAGCTATTTAATTGGAGTGTTTGAGCCAGAAAAGAACCCCATATACACCTTGTAATTCTTTCAAAAAGCTTTGTTCTGAGGGAGGTTGGTTAGAAGAAGACCAAATCTTAACGCTCTTGACTTTAGATGGGGACTTCGCTTGCAAAGAGGAGGGCGTAGCCGTCCTACTTCAGGAAGTTCAAGCTAGGAAAGTTTATCATAACAAAGCCCACCCTTCTTAGCGCCCTCAGACTGCGGATTTTTGCCTCGCGGGGCCCCCGTCCGAAGGCGCGGGGGCTCGTTCCCGCTGCCCCCTGCCCCAGGTGTCTCCAGGTGCCCCTCGGCGGGAGGGCGGCCCGGCCGCGGGCGCCTCTGCCGGGGGCGGGCGGCGCTGCCGCTCCCCGTGCGGCGCCTCCTCCGCCCGGCAGCCAGGCGGGCGGGCGGGCAGGGAGAGCGAGAGGGAGAGCGGGGAGCTGCCGCCGCCGCCCCGGAGCCGTGGCAGCTCACCGGCGCGGGCGGCAGCCGTACCCCCGTCCGCCCGGCAGCAGGAGCGCCCCGGCCACCGCCGCCCGCCCCTGGCCGCCCGGGCGGCCAGCGGAGCCGGCCATGGAGCTCTCCCTGAGGCTGCTCCTGGCGTCCTGCCTCTCCCTGGGGGCGGCCGGCGAGTTTGACAGAAGGTAGGCGCGGGGCGAGCGGGGGCGGCGGCCGGGACCGGCCGGGCAGGGAGAGAAGCCGGTGTTTCTTCGGGCAGGTCGGAGCCCCCGCGGGGAGAGCGGAGGGAGCCCGGGCTCTTTCTCGGGCGGGCGGGGGGGCTTCGACGGCGGGCGCTGTGATGGCCCTCGGGCTCCTGCCTGGCACCGGCCCCCGGAGCCCTCGGCGGGACGTGTCCCGGCGCTCCCGTCCCCCCACGGTCGGGAAGAGGTGCCCGCGGGCACGGCAGCGGTGGAGGCGCGGTGCCGGAGGTGCCGCTCCCGGGGCTCACCAGGACGGGCTCTCTCGGCCCCCGTTGCTCGGCAGCCTAAACTCGAGCTTAGGTGTAAAAAAGTTTTTTGCGCCGCCAGGGCCGCGAATTGAAAAAAAACCAGAGCGCTTCGCATGCTGTAAAGGTAAAATTAGCTTATTGACGCCGGGAGGCACTTGCAGCAGACGACGGCGAAGATCGCGACTCAAGTTTTAACACGAAGTTCGGGGCGCGCGTGCCCGCCGGGCCTCGCCGTGTCGTGACAGGTGTCGCGATCGGCGGCGCTGCGGGGAGCGGACACTGCCGTGTGCGTGGGAATCGGCCAGAACGACCCCCTCCGTCTCCAGGGATTTCTTTCTTAGATTTGTTCAAGTGCAGCGCTCACGGGGTTTCAGCTTGACGTTAAGAAACGTTTCTGATTCATGTCAATATTTTAGAACTGCTTGAAGCCGTGGTATCAGTTCCTTGGGACAAGGGAAGACTACAAGTCATCCTTTGTATTTGATTTCTACTTAACTGTCCAGGAAGCTTTTGTTTTGAATTTTTCCCATAACGTTCCAGTGAGAAAATTTGGCCATATCAGTCAGAAATTTTGGCTGTATATTGTGAAATAAACCAATACCGAAACTTTATGATGGCGTTTATTCCATATTATAAATTCTGTTTCAGAATTCTGAGTCTGTTTAATGCCAGCCTGGGAGTGGCAGCAGTGAGCGTACTGCAAAGCATGTCAGTTTTTTCAAGCTTTGCTGAGTTACTCTAATTATCTTTTCGCCTCTTCACCTATAGTCATTTACATTTTTTGAACTAAACAAAGTATTAATAATAGAAATATTATCGGCTCAGCTCTACTGAGCAGTTACTCTTTTTTTTATTTTTATTTTTTTAGAAGATTATATATCTCCATGCAGGAGAGGCGGTTGCTGGTCATTGTCTTTGTTTGTTTGATTGGTTACTTGTTTGTTTGTTTAGTTTGTTTTTGTTTTTTGAGTGTTTCTTTTTTTTTTAACTCTAGGATGATTTTAGCTGCTTTCAAAATGTTTCACCAGACCTTTTTGAACTGTGTTGTTCAGGTGGCCCAGACACATGGTCTCCTCTGCAGGACTCTGTCGGTTTGGAAGCAGAATTGACTGCTGCTGGGGCTGGGCCCGAGTGTCCTGGGGACAATGCCAGCGTGAGTATCATTGCTGCTGGGGCTTCTAGTCACTTGTAGAAAAGGCTTGGACACACCTAGTCACGTCTTTCACATGTTCACACATATTCTTACAACACAGGGCTTAGGCTTTTGCATGTGTGAGTCTGACTTACTTAGAAGGATGTTGTCACGTTGAAATTCTGTTTGTTTTCAACTAAAAACGATTGCAATCAAGTAAGGTGGACTTGAGTTAGGGCAATGAGAATTTGGGAAGTTTGGTTCGGTTTCTGCTTCATTTCATGCTCTGATCTGATAACCTGATGTAACTATGCTGTGTCATGTTACAAGCACTGTGGAGCAAGAGTATTTGCATCCAAGAAGGAAATCCAAATTATTGATATTTCACTTAAAAAATTGATGTTCCAATTAGCATTAAGTTCAAACATACTTTTGGTAACCCCAAACTAAGGGAGTTAATCTGCCTGACAGCATCCTTTTATTGGGTCATATGTGAAGAGGAGCATCTCTGAGATTCTTTCATCTATTTAGAATCTTTGATATAATAGTGGGATAAACAAGTAGATAAGTCTTCATCATTAACTACATCTTCAAAAGGTGTTTTGTGGTGGCAGCTAGTACTGTGTAGAAGTTAAAATTGTTAGGAGCATTGTAGAGACCTCAGCTTGTTAAAATTACAGCCTTTGATACTGGGAACGCTTGCTCATGTGTTTAACAATGCATACATGAGTGACATCCCTGAAATTTATGCAGGAGCAAACCTATAGACACTGGTCCTTAGCTTTTTTTATTTAGATACAAACATATGCAAACTAGATTATTTTCTGCCAAGCCATTTTTAAAGGAAAACAGATGTTAAATGCTTAAGTTGCTTAGTCTGCAGGGCGGTGACTGTAGGTGGCAAATATTAGGCAAAAGATAGATATGGCATCGGCAATGCAACTCTCAGCAAAGGTTTTGTTCAAATCTGTAAACAGCAAGACTGGCTGTTTCTTCCCAAATGTGTTAAAAGCCCACAATGTTTAGTACGTATATAAGATTACTTGTAAAAGCTATGTAAAGTACTTCTGGAATGTAACATCCCTGATACTATTTCTTTGATGCAGAGTTCTCAGGTTGATACCTCTCAGGCCATACCATGAATCATTTTGATTTTTAGGGCCCTAACTGGTAACAGGTAGTCCTTTCCTTGAGGTGGATATTTATAAAGAAGGATAGTAGATTGATTGAGGCTACTCCAGAGACAACAGAATCTATGCCCACCTTTCATAATACAGATTTATTTGAGGATCATTGTGCATTTAAATATTTGAGGCTATGGAGGCTTAACTGGCAAATATCAGTAATTTGCATTGTTTATAAAAACCAAACCAAACCCCAAAAAGCCCAGACCACTGTCTCACTGTGGCCCTTTTCTTGGACAAATTGTCTCCTGTGTTGTGACCGTAAATTGCAGCTTATGTTGACGTGGAAGTTGATTTCTTATTGTTGCCAATTCTGATTTTTGGTTGCATTTCTATGATCTTGGGAGACAGGAATAGCATGAAGTGATACTATCAAAAGATTCATAACTAAAAATTGAAAATGAGATAGAAGTAATAATACACAGAGAGTATTTTTTATTTTTTGCTCTTTGAATTTGTCAATAAGGTAATTTTTAGTATTTTTAGTGCCAGCTTTTCCAGGTACTATAAATGCTCTTTTTTTTCTTCTTTTTTTTTTTAAGGGTACAGCCAGGTGAATTCTCTCACCTCCTTCCCCTGCATTGTAGTCCATTATTCACAGATTTGTTTTCCACGCACATTTAGAAGATGTGTAGTGGTGTATTTTCTGTGATCATCTCCAATACCTGGGACCAGACTTTCAAAAGAATACGTTTATCACTTAGGCGTCTAAAGGCATTTTTTCCTCTTTTTCTTTTTCATACTGGGTGCTGATAATTTTTAATTGCTGATTCAGAAAAGACTCAGGTATCTGGGTGAAAACTTTACCAAAACCGTGACAGCTCCTTCTTAGTTTTAAATGGGAACCAACCTCTTAGCAAAATAAGGCAAGAAAATCTGCCCCAGTTATGGGTGGTGAAAATTCCAGACATATCACGACATGGGAGATTACACTAAGTGAAAGTGAATCTTTCTAATGCTTACAGCCAAATAGAAAATCTGTAGTCAACTCTCCACCTGGAAATGTGGCACCCAGTATGAAGGATTAACCTGGCACAGAAAGCAGCATTCCTGGCCTCAAAGGAAAACTTGAGTATTTAACTGTACAAAGGAATATCACTGAAAATTTTCCAAAAAGCCAAGTACATGATTATTTCTTCAGCTTTCTCTATAGATAAAGGCAAACCTCTGAGTCCTATCCGTGAAATGAGTGGCATAAATAGATGTCAGACTTTCTCTACTAGATGTACGTTTTCTTTGTTGTTTCTAGAATAAGTTGTATTTGCACAATGAAAGTAAGTATAGAGTCAGGTTTAAAAATTAGTAGTGAGACCCAGTTTACAAATGACTCCAAAAAAGAAGCTTTAAATATTCCAGCAATAGTGCTGAGCTCTTTATTAGTGAGCTTGAACTGCTTTTTTTTTCAAACTAGTTTGAGCCATCCTTGGTATGCCTGAAAATGCACCTTTGGACTCTCACCTGCTTACTCATGCGTAATTTACTGTGTGGGCACTAATTACCTCTGAATTTATCCTTCTGACAATAAGTATAAGGTGAGAGCCATGCTGGATCCAGCCACATGCTGTAGCAGTTATATAGGCTCTGATACATGATAGTGTACGTGCCATGGGCAAGTGATCGCTAACATACCTGGATACGTTTTCTGCTGTCCAGCTTAGCTGCTCCACCAAACGCATGTGGCATGGCCTCTGCCCACAGCTATTGAGAAAAAAAGTGTTAGTTTAAACCAACTGTGTGATTTAAGGTAAAGGTTTAATTGTGACAAATGTTTAAGCCTGTATTATATCAGCTCTAACGGGGCAGGAGTGCGGCATAGCTGACAAGTGGTAATTTATTAAGCCTTGGTGATTCCATGCTCCTGATCTTTCATCCATAATCCATCCATACAGTTGCAAATGGAAACTGAACTGTGTTAGCTAAACTTGCTTTTGTGAAGTGCAGAGTTATTCCTTTTGTGTCCCTTTGACTGACAAAGGAGTGCACACAGAGCATAGTCGTGCTTACTGCTGCTTAGTAACGCAAGTCAGCATAACTCTGCTCCCTTCTGCTCTTATAAACATGTAGGAAGAAGCTGAAATAGGGCCCCTCCTTTAATTTACACTCTTCCTTTACAACCTCCTCTGTCTCCTCTTAATAAATTAAACCAATCAGGACTTGTCTGTGTAGGTCTGATCTGTCTGTAAACTTGCTTCCAAAGCCTGTCAGTGGCAGCTGTAATGTCTGAGCTAGTGGAAATATTCACTCTGCAGTGACATGAAATTCCCTTCCCCAGTGCCCTTTCCAATTCCAGCAAAGGCACTTAGAAGGTGTCCTTCCAACTGAAATAATCAAGAACTTTGAAACAGGTTGGATTTTTTTTTCTTTCTTGCAGGTTGTGAACACCAAAGTAAGATCAAGGTTTAGGCAGCTAGATGCATTTTGAGATTTTCAAAGGAGCTGAACAAATGTAACTCAAATTCATTGGCGTTTCTCAATCTTTGTAAATTCAAAATCCATCCACAGTTATTTAGTGGCCTAGATTTAGAACTGTGGATATATTTGATTAGTAACGTAACTAAGTAGCTTTTCTGAGGTTTGGGTTTGATATATAAACCAGTTTCATTAGTTAAACCCGGTGTGTAGAAAGGCTAATTTGGAAGCAGCAGAAATGTTGTTTAAGCACCAACTATTAGTTCACATGAAGTGGCCTCATCATTGGTAGAGCTGATCCTCCTTTACACTGAGGGACTCACAGCATCAGTGCTTTAAAGTTAGATATTATATGCCCCAGTTGAAATTAGTCCAAAAATCCCATGTTGTTGCCCAGCCTGTGGGATTTACTTGCACCTTAATTAGTAGAAGTGGGAGTAATAGCTGTTAAGTGGGAGTAATCACACAAAAGCCTACTTCTGTGTAAGATGGTATGTTGATAAAGTAGCTGATGAGATGTGTGTAAAAAGAAGGTGTTTGTTTTTTATCTGTTATTATTGTGCACACAGCAAAACTATAGGCCAGAGTAAAAGTGAGGGTAGAAAGAATTTCTTCTGGATTTCTTTTCTCAGAGTAGGGGAGATGACTTCCTGTGACAGAGTGTTTCTGGTGAGAGCAGGTATCAATAGTTGCATTTTTATTTCCTAAATAAAAGTAAGGCAACTGCATCTGTAGCACTGAGTGTATTGTCCTAACCCAAAACCCATTCAGTGGGTTTTAAAGGACACAGTGAAACCAAGCTGGGACATGAGTCGTTGCATGCATCTTGTACAAATGTATTTCTGCATGCCAGCAGCAAGAATTGCCTTAGGAAGTTCATTAAAGTTTTTTTTTTTTAATGTGTTATTCAGCATTGATTTTCATTGTTTGAAATATCTGAGGGAAGAGAATTTCCAGCAGTGGTAGGGTTGGAGCTCAGTTATTTGAACTGAATGAGAAATGTCAACTGCAGAATAGAAAATAATCATGTCCATTCCTCTATTTTAGCTACTGTAGTCTGGGAAACCTGCTGCATGCAGCCTGTTATATTATCCCCCTAATAAGATGTCTGTGGCAGTGTTCTGCTGTCAGGGATGGGTGTTTTTCTGAGTGTTTCTCAAGAAAAGAATAACCTGGACCTTGTTTTCCAAGTATCTCTGTTAGGTCAGAGATAGACAAAGCAGCAGGAAAGTCCTTGGAACCAATGCTGACTGACCCTTGCTGATAATCCGGTGTAGAGAAATCAACTGTGAATGTATATTCACATGCTGCACTTGGTTGGCCTATCAGAAAACTAAAATCTGAGATAAGAAATGCCCTGAGTTCATGCAGAAACTTGTGTGAGAAGCGGTATGATGCTTTTTATTTTCCAGTATGAAAGTGGAAGATCTTCCCTTCAGTTTCCGACAGGCCGTGCTAGGAGTTATCTGAAAAATAATTCTTTGTGGATGTTTCTGCCCCTAATCTGATCTGGTTTCCTGGAAATTATTCTTAGAACTAATGTTCTACCTGCCTTGCTTTTAGCTGGCTTACAAATATCCATGTAGTTCTTTCAAAAGCTGTACAAATTGTTTCCATTCGTGTGTGTCTTTTGTGAAGGAAATACACCTGCTTTGTGCATGGCTGTGTGTCTGTAATTGATTTGTACGATAGTTGTATGTAGTCAAGGTACACTAAAGATGTAAAGACTGCTTCAAAATTTTAACTGCAGTTTAACAGCCAATAACCTAGTAGAAAGAGAATACTTTAACATAGATTTAAAAGGTTAAGCAAGAATTTTTTAAGAAAAGCAATATAAAACGCCTTGAATTATCATTCTGGTTTACGGTTTGGACAACTCCTTTGCTAGAGGTGATAGCAAAATGGTTCTTTTTGCTGTGTTCCTTTATGTACAGAATACAAGGTTAGATCTACAGCTGCTATAAACAGATGCAGATCTACTGTTGGATCCTCTGTTGTCAGGAGTCTACATGGCTGTTGGAGTCAGCAGATTTTGTCTGATGGCAGCAAGTTTGACCAACAGAAGTTTCTTAACAGGAATAAAATCCCACTGAACATGGATTTTACACACTGTGATATTATTTGATTACTTCACTCATTTTATGTGTAATTCTTCTTAGACGATAACAAAGTCTATGAAGTCTGTCTTGAGAAGGTGAAGATGAGTGTGTCCTTTCAGAGCACCCATCTGTTGTAACTCCATCTGGTTATCTCCCTGAGCTGAGGTTTGTGTGTTACTTAGGGAGCAAACCCAGAATAGGTCAGCAAAGTATTTTCCCGCCACCTTGCACTAAACCCTTGAAAATTGGTTTAAAAGACTAGGGACCAAGCAATCAGGAGATATACAGTAAAGTCAAACCATCAGTTTACACCTCCCCTTAGCTTTGCATCATTAAAAAATATTAATTGAAGGACGTCAGGTTAGCATGTAGATTTAGTCAAGCCTAGTAGAAAGTATCCAATTTCAGGAAGTTCTTAAAAGGACTTGCAAGTGCAAGAGGGGAGCTTGTACAAGCTGATACATAACAGATGCAGGCGTAACTGAGTGCTTTGCTGGGAACTGTGCATGCTGCTGCCTTTTATAAGAGTTGTGAAGAAACTTTGTGTCTATCCTGCTGCTCCTGTCCTAATGAGCTTAAAGGCTGTGCAAATCTATTTGCGGAGATGCAAGGTAGTGGGAGGGGGAGGAAGAGGTGGCTGTGCTCTCATTGATGCACAGAAGGAGATTTTGTATAACTAATGTTAATGGGAGTTTACCCTCATAAATCATCCCATGCATCAATGGGAGAAGAGGCCACGAGCTGCTTAGGACTTCTGTTTCTTGCACATAACAATGCTTTCAGTGGGAACGGCAATTCTGTATAGTCCACGATGCACAAAAATAAAACCACGATTGTGCCGATAATGAGCTGTGAAAATATTGGCTTCTAGGATGCTGATCAGCAGAAACATCCTTAGTCAGTACGAGTTTTGCTGCTGAATTTGTGATTGCAAGAACACAGTCTGTATTAATACTTTGTGTTGACAATGTTTAATGAATATTGATGTGCAGAATGTCTGCTTCTTATAAAATGACCAATATTTTTGTGCATCCCTGGTACTTTTCAAAGAAAAGACATTTTATACAGAATTGCAGTACTGCTTTATGCTGCTATGGAAGAAAAAAAAATGAGGTTTTGCTATTTTTATTCAGTTGGTCTTTTATTTTTTTCAGTTTAGAATCTTTATGCTTTTAAAGCAGTTATGACTTTACTATGTTAAAGATACAGTATCCTTTTCTACTTCCCTGCTGCATCCCTCCTGCACTTCATACATGGCGTAATAGTTTTGCAGCCCATTTTTTCCCAAGAAAATTTCAACACTTACATGATTTGTCTGTTTACAGCTTTAGTATGTTTGTATCTGGAGCTTCTCTCAAAGCCCAGCAACAACGCGGGGAGACTCTCTCCACTGTAACAAATGCTAAGGGACTTTCTAGTTAAAACTTATTTAAATCAGTAGAAGTTACAATCATAGAAAACCCGTAAGTGTGGGTAAAATACTCCTTAAAATACAAAGAGCTGCTGTTGCTTAACTCCCAGTCTTCTTTAATAAGACTACGTAGCCTAACAAGTTATCCTGCTAATATAAAATTTATTGGTAAATAACTTGATTTAAAGTAGCCTAAACATATATCTGTTTCCATCTTATTTAAATTTTGTAGCATATCTTTTTTCATGTGGTACTAAGAGCTGAAAAGGTCTTTAAGTATTAGTTTTAATTTAGATGATATTAAATTTTTAAACATTATAAAAATGACCAGTAAATTTATTTGCCAACAGGTTTATTGGTTGCAGATGTTCAGCTACTTATAAATGAGTGTAATTTTAGTTGCTCTCGAATTAGCATCCAGATGCTAAGCCTTCATGTTTGCTCTAGAGATGCAGCATTAAATTAAAAATATATACCTATATTTAAATGAAAGGATACTGTTTCTTTAAGGAAATAATTTATGTTCTGTTGATGGAAGCATTGAACCTAAACCATGAAACATGAGAATTTTTACAACTATATACCATATGAAACATGACAAAGTGTACCTCCTTAGTTGATTGAATAAGAATAGCATCACATCATTATATTTAATTACTCTTATATTTCAGAATGTATTTGTTAAATCTTATAATGAAATACTGATGTAAGGTGTTTCCACTTTTAAATGTGTACCAGAATTTTTTTTATTTCAGAAAAGCTCTGAATGTTGAATGTGTGTAATTCTCCAGGAATGTAACAAGTTGATAAAAACCCCAACCAAGTCCATCCTCCTTACAGGAAAAAAAAAAAAAAAGCTGGAATTTCTTTTTTGGATATTTGTTTTGCAGCGTTCTACGTCTTAAGGCAGAGAATAGCCAGCCTAAGGTGCCAGCCCAAAGGTTAGCTGAATATATTTCTTGAAATAACTTTGGCGAGGTTATGACTTGGAGTTATGGCCTCTAAGTCATCAGTTTACATAAAAATTATATGACAAGAAAAAATAGATTTAAAAAAAAAAAAAAAAAAAAAAA
>NW_016690395.1:482473-518717 GCF_001604755.1 Lepidothrix coronata
TGGCACTGAGTGCCATGATCTAGTAAATGGACTGGATTTGGACCAAGGGTTGGACTCGATGATCTCGGAGGTCTTTTCCAACCCAATCGATTCTATGATTCTATGAAAATGAAATCAACACTAGTTTGCGTTGGTACTCAGGGCTGCAGTCTCCTGCTGCTCAGGAATTAATATGTCTTGTTTGCTTACCCCTGTGGCAGGGGTGCCGGTCTTCAGACGGCGGGGGGGGGAGCACATCAGTCAGCTATTCATCTGTCTGGGGAAAGTCAGCTTTGTTACTGTGATACAGGAGTTACTTTGCTGAAGCCAAGGGATGTTACATTTGAATAAACAAAATAGCAGTAGGGCCCAGTTTGTCTTCTGCCACCAGGCACAGAGACACTCATGCTAGCCTGCTTCTACCTGTTGGAATTCAGTAGACACGTAGAAGGATTTCAGGTAATGAACAGACATTTGAGATGATAGAGCACCATTCTTTAGGCAATTGTAATGAACAACTTGAAATGCAAACATGGAAAGATTGACAAAGCATGAAATATTTCTTGCTTTTCTAATTTTACGTGTGTTAGATCAGATGTATTTAAGTATATAAGCATTAGATTAACTTCCACTGACTTCATTAAATCCAGTTGATTTAGCCCATGCTTAAGTTATGCATGCTTTTTAGTGCTGTTCTGAATAGGAAGGCATTCATGAACCAGGGTCTGGATTTGTCCATGCGGTTCAGAAACACATTTGGCAGCAGTCATAGCCAAGCAAAGAATTCACTGCAATGAATAGCCCACACTGGTTGCAGTTTGTCATGTTAATGTGCTGTTACCGGAATCATATGTGCAAATGGAGTAACTGATTTACCCAGGCAAATGTAGTAGTTGTGCATGAAAAATTAGGAGCTGCATATGTAATGGAACTGTATGTTTTAGATGGATGCTTTAGCATGCATTTTGACAACATTTGTTGTCATGGAGGGCACAAATAAAGGCAAGTAACTAGTGAAAAATATTCAGGCATTAGATATTACCGTTTTATCTGATGATATTATCAGTTACTAATTATAGAAATTGGTCAAGGACATTTATTATCTCCCCAAAAATAGAGTAAGGAATGTTGTGCAGATGAAATGATCTGCAAATTAACACCCAGTTGCCCTAGTCAGGCTTATTAAGCTCTGCAGATATATATATTGTGACTACTAATACACTTATTTGGGAAGCAAAGTCACTTTTTTGGAAGTAATTCTGTAATGTGAGTTGTGGGTATGATGCATTTTTACCACCTACTGGTAACTCTGAGGTGGGTTAAGCTTTATGCATTCTCCTGCATTTGTGACTAGTTGAAGTATGTAGTTGAACCAAAAAGAATGTAACTCCGATTTACAGTGATTTATTTTACAAATTGTTTCATACCTTTGGGATCCTCGATCAAAATTACTGTGAGTAAGGCAGATTAATTTTCCTGAGTGTGTGTTTATGCAATTGCATAATTTACAAAGAACTGCAAAAAGTAAAATAGAAAGAGACAGGTGTGAGCTGAAGAAAAGTATGATAGAACTTGAGGTTGTGGTCTGTTAGCACCACGGGAGAAAGGCAGCCAGGTTCAGTTGAGGGAGGCAGCAGAGAGGAAAGTTTCTTTCATCAGCATGCAAGTCTTGTTATAAAACTGGCACCAGGGGAATGTAAGTAGCAATCTTAAGATTGGAAGTTCTGCAATCATCAGTGTAAGAGGATCCAATAAAAGTTTGTGGAACTAAATAGTATGTAATCATTTCTGGGCTGCTGCACAAATTGCTTTCTGTGTTTGAGCAAACTGAATGTTAAGGAGCTGGGATCTGGAGTCAGAATAAATAAGGGGGTATATGTTACTTGGGAAGAGAGGGCAGAAACAAGATTGTTCAGGTTGTTGTTCAGAATAGGTTGTTTCAGATGCAGGTATTTTGTGTATATTTTTAGATTCAGAGAGGTGAAAACAGAAGTTCAAGGACAGGCTGGACATCTGCAGCTTGGCATTTTGAGGCAGATTTCAGTGGAGGGATGCAAAAAGCAATGAAAGACTCTGAGGGCAACTTCTGGCAAAGAAACCCTCTATTAAGGAACAGAAGTTAAGAGGCAAAGCACAGAAAAAGAACATAAGAATTACACTCAATGCTGTTTTGATGAAACATAGCTAGGAATGTTGGAAAAAAAAACAATGAAAAGTTAAATTGCTAGAGATACTCCACTAAGAAAGCTCAGGGATTGCCATTGTTGGCCAAAAATGAAGAGAAGGAGTTAGGCAGGTAGGAACCAGGCATTGCAACCATCTGGTTAGGACTCCACCAAACAGTGGTTAGTAATCAAGAATTAAGTCATTAACCTTAAAATTCTAGATGAGAAGGAGCAGAGGGGGACAGCATGTCCATGCCATCAAAACGCGGATAGCTTAGTGCAGAGGAACTGACAAAGCCTGAGGGGTACTTCCAAAGCTGTTCTGAGGGAACTGTGTGCAAGGAGAAAATACAGGTGAAATTTAAAAAAACAGCATTATAGAGCCGTAATGAATAGGTTGAATGTGTTTTTCATTTGTTTTATTTATGCAGCAATTAAAAAATAATTCAGAATGGTTGAGTCATACTCAAATACCACCAGCAGCAATCAGTGGCTGGGAAGATTGGTGGCTTCTGGCTTTTACACAAGCATAACACATGCTAACAGCATATGTATTTCACCAGAAATTCTTCCTTCCTCTCTTCCACAATTGAAAAGAAACCCAAAAACATAGTTATAAGCCTAAACCACTCATTCACTTTTCAATTCCTTGTGTTATTTTTACAGAAAGTTTAATTTGTCCTGAAGTTTAAATGAGACTTAAAATGTGGTATTTTTCACCTTATTTTTGAGGAAAAAGGTAGTTCTTGTCAACCTTTAAAATGGGTACTCCATTAGATTTATGGCCAGATAAAAGACTTCAGGATACCTCCTTGACTCCATTGAAGTTAGTGGGAAATGAGAAGGAGCAAATCTTCACATCCAGCCCAACAAAAAGAATTTAAAATGATCAAACTGAAATGAATACTCTTGAGTGCAGAGTTTATTTGCTGATGTCTCTTGAATGGATAGGTCAACAAAATGAAAAGGGAAGTTTGGTTATAGTTTATTCAGTGGCAGAGATAAAATAAGCAACATTTGACTGAAGTCAAAAACAGCTGTGCTTAGGAATTTTCTTCTGTCTATCTCAGCCCACACTACTACCCAATGGGAGTACAGTTTAGCACTTTTCAGAGAGGAGTGCTTGGAGAAGTGATAGGTCTATCTTGATACTGATTCAAAAATAAATTAGCAATCTCATTTTTAGTGGCACTTTTCTATACAAGCATAAATTTAACTTTTGTTTAAAACAATTGCTATTATTGAGTAGAAAGGTTTTGCTTCCTTTTGTCAACCTTTCTCACACTCTTATCTTCTGTACTTCATTGCCCTAAGTGACTTTCTCAGCCTGGTGTACCTCTCCACTGTCTACATTTCCTTTTTGCCTAGTAGGGAAACAAGTATTACATAACAGGCTGAAGTCAATCGACATGGCTTATTTCAGTCATTGTAAATGTGGGTTGATTGGAGGGAAATGATGGTTTCTTGGTTGTGGAGGAATTTTTTACTTGTTAAGATGCAGAAAATACTAATTGGGAGACTTTTTTCCCTGCTACTTGGGAGTCTACTTCTGTTTAAAAAATGGATAAACTCCATGTGTCTGTGTGTGAGCAGAGCGACTGAAGTATTCTGGTCTGTTGTATCTGGAATTTTGCAAGAAAAAAAGTAGAGTGGAAAAATTAAAAGAAAACACCCAGTCACATGGGCACACATAGTATATGCTCAGACTCATACCAAACAGCTGAAATAGTTGTTTGCTATTAAAAGAAATGCTGAAAGTCAGGCTTAAGCTTATTTTTATACCTGGATCTCATTGTTTAGAGTGTTTAAATAGAACCTGTTGTGAGTCAGTGAGTGTATCTGCTGCCATGCAAGGGCATCTCTTCCTTTGGAGAAGGGAGGGAATATTTGCAGGATGCAGATGGCAGAGCTGGAGTTGGCCCACCTCTCTGGGCCTGGTCACTCTGGTAGGGATCAGTGGGAAGGGCATGCAGATGTCCTTGGTGGAACTCCAGCCAGGCATGCAGGCTTGCTTGAACACCATCTGATTCTTAAGTCCTGAGCACCCTACAAAGCCCCATTACAGTTAATGGGAGGATATCCAAGACCTTTTGTGAGAGTGGCTTGATTCCTCATAGGAAATGCCATGAGATTTATCTATGGTGTTGGCTGAGTTACAGATTTTGCTATGTTAACTCTAAAACTGTATATAGAAATATACGGTTTTCTGTATATATTTCTGTATATATTTCTTCTGTATATAGAAATTCTTCAGTTGTAACACTGTATTGAATGTCAGCTGTGTGTAAATAAGATGCATAATGCTTAAGTAGCCAAATTGCATAGAATGTACTCTAATAAGCAGGATTTCTTCAAGTACAGTGTTTGGCAGCACACAAAGGTTTCCAAATACCTGTTTATTATGCAAAAAAAAGCATTTTATGATGACTTTGACTTTCTGGATAGTGGTTTTCTAATCATTAGGAAGCTTTGCTTGGAGTAGTAGAGATTCTTGAGCTGTAGACTGTTGAGGGGCTGAGATCTCCTTTAACTGAGACTTTTAAAAGCAGAAAAGAGATATATCTGTCATGTGATTTAAGTGCATTTCTTAATTATATCTTGAGACTAGGAGGTAGACTAGATCAGCAGTTACCCACCTGTATGTAATACAAGACATTATATCATGCATAAAGTGGAACTACATTTGTTGAGATGTGTTGGACTAGATTTTGGAGATCCCACAGATCCAATTCCATGATGTAATAACATGGCCTGTGTTGCATGTTTCATATCTGTAGAAGTTGTTTTAAACAAATGCTAATACATAATTTTTATTCAATAAAATATATGACCTGCTTGGGTAACTAAGAGAATTAAGCAAAACATCTGATTCCTAATACAAATGTATTTCACCTTTTGAATTAGAGGAACATTTTAATTTCTAAATGAAATTAAAATCTCATTTATTTCATAACTGAATTTTAGAAGGCTTTTCATCTTCAAGCATGAGGGTTTTTTCCTCTATCTGAGCTGCTGCTAATGTACAATTTATGCAATTGAGGGAGAAACATAGGCTTTAAAGTCAGCTAAACTGAAGTTGCCACAGGTTAAGCTATTGAACTGTTATATTTCACACCAAGCTGATCCCATGGTACTTTGTGTTTTTTAAAAGGAATTATTTAAATAAGTGTATCCCACTTCACAATATGGATCTTCTTTGAAGTGCGGTTGAAATTTAATGGAAACTTTCAAAAACATATTTATAGTAATTTCTTTTTTTTCTCCTGTGGTTTAGATCATGTTTTCTTTTTCCCTAGTGACTTTGAAGTTGGTCTTCACAGTTTTCCTTTTGCCACCATCACCTCTAATTGGACTTGGATCTGTGATGTCAGGAAGATGAGTCTCAGTGTCTAAATTAGCTCTTGCAAAAAGATACTTTTTTTATGTTTATGATCATTGTGATTAAAAAAAGCAGTAAATGTTTCCAAGTACAATGTTCTAGAGTTTTCTCAGGATGTAGCAGTTGCTCTTCAGTCAGATCTGTCCATTCTGTAAGGGCATAGCATACTTTTTGAAACATACCTTTTAGTAGTCTAAGAAGCCCCTTTCTTTTACACTGTCAGTGAGAGGTGTTTCTGAACCTAAATCCCATTTATTTTTTTCTGGACAGTGTGTATTGGAGAAAAAAATAAATCTTACATTAATTAAGAAACAACCTTTTCTGTTACCTTTTAAGATATTCCTTAACACAATTTTCTGGAAAGAGACCTCACCATCATATTAGAAAGTTCTGTCAAGAGCAGTGCTGTAGATTTAAAACAAGGCTTTATGTTATCAGTGGATATCACTGACTATATGTATATAATATGTTTTAACAAAAATGATAATAAAGGGCAAATGCAGTCCTAAAACTGGAGCAAACTCCTTCTATGCGAACAGTTGCTTCTATATATGTATTTGAGGGAATTGCTGATTCTGGATGCTTTGAATCTTATGGAAAAGATTTTAAAAGGTCAGAGATGTATTTGCATGGTTCTTCCACAACCAAAACTAATCTCTTGTTTCTGTCTTAATTTTGTTTAATTCAACCCTGTTGAACAGCTTGGCTAGAATGCAAGCTACATTTTTGAGTGTGGAGATTTCTGTTAAATTACATCCTTAATACATCCAGGTTTATGATACAGCCTGTTGTCAAATTAATTAATATTACAGCTGGATCTAGTTAGTTACTTTGCGAATTCCAAATGATACTGTTACTTTATGAAATGAACTTAAAGCCAGGGTAAATAGATAAATCCTGATTACAGGCTAATAAAGTTATGCCACCCTCTGATTTCTGTCTATTTTGTGTCTGTCTTGCTTAAACTGAGCTCACCAGAACTTTGCATCTGCATTTTATCATATAATGATAAACAATATTACAGAGCATAGTAAATACTTCACTTTTCCACTAGATTGAAACAGTATGTTTTGTAACAGAAAAACATTTCTAATAAAGAGAACTTGGAAATGTTTAAAATTTTAATCTGTCAAATGGTTTCTGGAGCTTTGCAGGATTCATTGCACTCTGATAATACTCCTGTTAGCTAATTCTACATCAGTAGAACTAAATTTGTGCATGAATTCTCATATTTCTTCAAAAGCAATGCTTATCTTTGTGTTATTGAAGTTCTAAAAGTTTGCTTTAAGAATTTTGTTTGTGTTATATTGAGAGAGGTACCAAAAAATGGCTTCCTAACTACTATTTCTTGGAGTTCTGTGTTTATTTGACTCTGGAAGCAGAAGAGACCATAATTTCTGAGCTATGGTCTGTACATTCTGAGACTGTATCTAAACAGCAGGGTGGATAATAAATGCTTGAAATGTTCAGAGAAGTGAGTTGGATGTGTGCAGTGATAAAGTACCGTATTACAGTCAGTGTTGCTTTTGCCCAGTTCTTTTTTCCTCCAAAACAAAAGAGAGAGAGAGAAAAAAAAAAAAAAGCAATTCCTATACCAGAATCCAAGCACCCAAAAGGGAGAGGTTCAGGCAAAACGTTGCTCAATGAGGGGGTAAAGAGTGTTGCCTTGTGGTCATAGAGGAAAGCAGTGAATGCTGGGACCTCTGCTACTGCCTGCTAATAACTGCACAAGGGCTTTTTGTGTTGCCAGTGACACTGAGGTACACATTTTCTATGTAGCTGGGGCATATTCCAGGTTTATCAAATTTAATGTCATAAATCATAGAACATGCATACATACACAGAGCAAGTGAAGGCATAGTGCCTGCTTGCTGATTAGGTATTAAAAGAGTTTAATAGCCCAGAAAGAGCATGATGTAGTAGTGTTGTACAGAAATAGACTACTTACAAGTATCTCCCTCTTCCCACAAGTATTGGGGTGGTGGTTGGTTTTGAAAGTGCGCCTGATGTTAGCAGTGGTATTTGAAGCATATAATATTGCTGATGGGAGGGACATAAACAGTACTATTTGTTAGGTCACTGCCATTTGTTTCAAAGTAAAGCACTGTCAGCTGTAACTGGAGTGGAAAAAAATGAGTATTCCTCTATTTGCAGCTATATGCCAGCCAGGGTGCAAACATGGCGAATGCATTGGGCCAAACAAGTGTAAGTGCCACCCAGGTTACATTGGAAAAACCTGCAACCAAGGTATGAAATAGTTTATTTTTGAAGTTATGGAAGTATTGTTGATCCCTCTACCCCCTTCTGCCAATGCTGTGTGTGTCACCTGTGTTTATAGGGTAATGAACTCATATACCAGGTCTGTTACTGCTGTAGCTATTCTGATAGGGACTGACATTTGTAAAGAGAATGACATTTGCAGTGGGATGACACAGGGAAATTAAGCTGAAATCAATGTGAATAGTATATAGTAGGTATTTACATGCTCTCCTGAATCTGAAACAAATTATTTAAAACTTGTGGTCAGGATTGTTATTTTACAAGGTCACAATTTTCAGTTTTGGATAGTATTTGTTTAATTAAAAAACCCTATCATTCATACATTCTCATTTTTGTTTTTCTAATCATGAACTAACTAGGTAGCAACAAATTGTACTACATACTGAAGAGTTGGTGTAAAGATTAAGTATTGTTTTACTGAATTACCAATATAGTTTCATTGTTTGTTTTTTTTTTTTTTCCTGAAAATTACTTCCAAAACATGTCATGGTATAAAGATCATAGAGTATAAAACAGAATTGTAATACGTGATTTATTAGATTTTGTTGGCCAAGCATCAAACATACAAACAAAGATATCTTAGTGAGACTGTTCTCTTTTTCAGTTGTCTCAGCCTACAGGAAAAGTTAATGCATTTTCTGAGTACTGAGGAAGTATGGTAGAAGAGTGTGATATTTAGAACGGTTTTGTTGTTGAAAAATGGACCCTGATGTTGGCTAACCTTCTTATGACGTGTTGAATTTTAGAGTTATTTTCTTTAAAAATAGATGCATATTTATTTTTGGATTTACTAATCCCTCCTGAACTGATGTGGAAATTAATGTTGTGTTTTTCAGTTTTTTTACAAGTTTGTCATCTCTCAAATTATCCTGTCTTCTTATCCCCTTAGTTTGGGCTGACATTTTAAAGGATGGGTTGTTATGATTTTATTCTACACATATTTTAGTCAGTCTAGAACATTTTTAGAAAACAGTGCAGTGAACTAGTAGTTGTTATATGTATATGGAACAGGTTTTATATGTACTAGTTACTTTAATAATATAAAAAAAATGCTGTGCAAGTTGCTGGAGGCTGCAATCTTGAACTAAACTATGTACTTGCCACTAAATGCTATGGAAGGAAAATACTGTGTTGATAAATGATTAAAGGAAGTCTTTTAGGCAGTATTGATCAAATATTCTTGCATGGTATTGGTGACAAAGTTGCCCCGACTGAGGTGCATGAGGTTTCTGAGATGCCTACTGACTGTGGTGCCCCAAATGTCCACCAGTTCAGGTGACTACTGCTATTGTATTACATGATGAGACCCTCGAGCTGTTCCTGGGATCAGGGTATGTGTTCTTGCCATGTGAAACACTTCTATCCCACCTCCTGGGATCATCATGCAAGAAAGATGGTGTCAAGGGGTGAGGTGGTCCTCTGTGTCAGGTGGTGTGATCCTTCTACCTGCACGGCTTGAAGCAGTAGTACAATTTCTTGCAAAGGGGATGGAGGCTAATAGATGGATGGCTGTGATGGGAAAGCTGAACCTGCAGTGCCATTAGCATGCAGAGCAAATAACTGATTGTATTACCTTGATGTTCTATGTCTGTATTCTGGAAAGTATTGACTCTCCACCACACTCATGGTTGTCACTGGCATTTGTTTCTTTCCTCTGCTCTTCTTTCAAGGCCTGCCCTTTTTATTTTTTTCTGAGTTCCTTTGTAAAGTGAGAGCAATGGAAATTGATTATCAGGTTAGATAAAGATGAAACTGATTTAGATAAAGCTGGAAGTTGAAGAAAATGAGGGTTAACTTCTGCATTTGGCAGCTATTGATTAATCACACTAAGTGATGTGAACAAAATTCTCTTCAGGGGTTACAAATCTCTCAAGAGTTTGACATGGTAGTGTGATGGTAGTTGCTGGAAATGAGAGCTGATCTACTCTTTATAGCATGGTGATAACAGTTTAATTTTTGTACTTGGTTTCTGGTCTTTGGTTTTCTATTTTCAAAGTTGAGTGAATGAGGTACTGAATATTTGACTTCTGTGTTGCTTGATCCAAGTTAGCTAATAGATAGAAAAAGGCAGAAAAACTGAGTGCTGGAGTCTGCAGAAGCTAATTAAAAATAGCAGTGTATTGTATCTTGCTAGGGATAAACGCCCCATTGTTAAATGTTCACTGAAGTTGGTCCAAGATCGTGTGTGGCGCCACGCAGCAACCAAAGAAGTCACATCTGGATTTGCCAGCAAAGGCACTTGTCCTTTCCTTGTACTCACATTTTCATTTCACTTCTTTAAAAATCTTTAAAAAATAAAATACTTGTGCTCAGCAGCCTATGTTTGTTATGAACCTGCTTTCCATAGTGCTCAAAACTGTCCGTCTGTTTTTATGTGCAGTACTGTCTTATGTTATTTTGAAATTAAGAACGCTGGTTTTGTATTGACTGTACAGTTGTAGGCAATGCGGGAAATTAAATGGCTGATCAGTGAAATTTCCCAGGTATAGGACAGTGAGTGGACATCCCCACAAGAAAATAAAAGAGATTTGCTAAACTTTTTAATAGTGTTACACTTTATATTTTAAATGCTGGTATGAGATTATAAGTGACTAAAAGAAATTATCATATTTTATTAAAATAAAAAACGATGTAAAAGTGTTATTTTTATTACCCTTTGAGTTTATACATTTTAGCTTTCAATTTTTTTAGAGGCAACTTCTGCTGTTTTCTTATTTCCTCTTTTGATGCATAGACATTTCTACTGTGATGTCTTTATAGATGTTGCTTGAAATATACAATTGATAAGTAACTGGCATTTCTTCAAGAGCCATGTTGCTATGGCTGATTTTTTTTTGGCTGCTGACATTTGCCTGAGCCTGTTCTTGAAAAGTAGCCTTTACTTAAGGAAAAAGAAACACTCAAACAGATCTAAATAGCAGTATATAAATAGCAGGAATACTCCCTGTCCCTGTGCAGCACATCCAGACATTTCTTAGGGAAGTATACTGCTGCAGATTATGGGTGCATGGAGGTGTATCAAGGGAGCTGTAAGCATATTCATACAGGCCTTTATGTAGCACTAGTAGGACCTGCTAGGAATTGTACAATATGCCTCCTAGGGAACTATGTGATGCTTGTCATGTGGTTTCCAAGTATGTGCCTGTCTGCACTGCTAAAAAGAAGAAAAGTTGCATTTTGGGAAAAATTAGATGGGCTGAGCAGTATGCTCTAACACACCTAATCTGTTTGCAGGCTGGCTTTTCTCTTAAGCAGCCATAGCACTGACAGTACTTGTTTTCCTGAACAGTAGTATTCGTTCTGACTCCATAAGGTTAAAAACAACTTTCTCTCAATAACCAGTTTCAAAGGGAAAAGTGAAGACAAATGACATATGAGATTTAGGTTTAAGTGGAGTTGTGCTAACAGCCTGTTTTTGCTGTCTGGTGACCTTAGGTTTCTGTTACATCAGCCAAACTTAAAATTTTTAATTTTTCAAGGTGTTTTTTTAAGATGCGAATCAGAGGAGTCGGACAGCATTTGTTCATAGACAGAAATATAATGAAATGAAGGCAATAGAAATAATTTAAAGCTAAAATTCCACAAATAGAAAGCATGTGATATGATTTCGTAATACAGTTGGTTGTGCCTGCTTTATAATATCAGGTTATTCTCAGAGTATGTTACTAATAGCTGTCTATTTGTCAGTACCAGAGCTTTCATTTCTGTACTAAGAATATTTTGTACCAAATGGTGGTGTAGAATTCAGAGTCCTACAGAGAGATCCAATTATTTAAGGCTCATAATGTAATCTATACTTTATTCAAGATGGTAAACTGGGAACAGTCATAAATTTTTATGATTTTCAACTTTGAGTCTGTGATCATAACTCTGGAAGTAAGTGCAAGACACTTCTTAAGTCTTCAGGAGTATCTAAACTTAGGAGCTGAATTGCAGGGGGATTTAAGCACTGAAAGTTAACACAAGACACTGTTAAAATGCTGCTCTGTCAACTTAATTTCAATGTTACCTTTCCTTGTTCTGCCCCTACTTCTAGTTAAGTATTTTATACTTAGTTCTGTTGCGCATTTGTTTTGTGAAGTCATGCTTTTTGTACAAAAGAGGAAAAATACATGTATCTTAGACAAGGGGAACTGTTTTTTTCCTCTTACTTTTTACTTTCTCTTACTTTACATCTCAAAATGATGGTTGTCAGTGAACCTCAGTATATTCAATAGTGTGGGCTCCTTGGGGATACGCTTATGAATTGAAATCAAATGCTAGCAGAGTTTTTTAATTTAATAATGACTTTTTTAACAGACACATTGTATATGTAATAAATACGTTCATACAGTTATAATGTCTGTCAGGAGCTGCCTATTTGTATGTTTTGCAGAAGAAAGGAAAAATAAAGCAGGGGTTTTTTTGGTGCTGCCGAGAGACGTTTAACTTCCAAAATATGAGCTTTCATCTGTTTATTGTTGAACATTTTTATGTAAAGCTTATTTTACTCAAAGGTTTTCACAATGAAAACTTGTCCTTCCCCTCTAACATAATCACCTGCTGCATTCCCGTTTGACCTAGGCACATATGCTATCCTGCAGGTCTGTTTCCACATGACTAAATGTACATTCTTCTACAGCTGTTTCTCTCAAACCCAGCAGGTGCATTTTTTTTTTTTTTTGTGACTGGAGCATTGGTGCCTGTTGGGAGAAGTATGTTCTCCTAGCAACTACTGAAACTCCCAAAAAGTGAGAGTTGAAATGGAGTGCTCTTTGTGCGGCACATGATCCACAGGAGGACCGCGGGGATGGTCATCACTCCTTGTTTATCAGGCATAGGTCTAGCCCTTATTTTGGCAGCCTTTCCTCAGTGAAGTCCTGCGTACGCTCACCTGATTTTCTCACCACTTGAGGAGCAAATATTCCCCTTCAGGTTTCCTAGAAATGTCTTGGTCAGCCTTCCACAGGAAGAAAGAGAAAATTCTATCCCTTACCACTACCCTCCTGTGGAAGAGGGGAACAGGAAGTATTCTTGTCTCTAAACATGCTGCTCTTCCCGAGGCCTTGGAAAATGAAGTAAAGTAAGTCATATCCATCAGTTAGGGGAAGGGTTGAGGGGAAGGGTAAATACCTCACTCGCTATTCCTTGACCCCATGAAGATGAAAACAAAGTAGATCAGAAGACAACAGATTTTATGATACACATAAACACCGTTAGGAGCTCTCAGGAGCAGCAGTGACGTAAGAGGCAACATCCTTCTGGCTGCTTTTGGATTTCATCGGTGACTTTTAGTCTGATACATTTATTTTTCTCTTAGTGGCTCTGCACTTTATCAGTCAAAATGAAAGGGAAAGTATTTCTCAGTTTTAGAATGCCATTTAAAAATATTTTGACCTGAAAAGAATAAGATGAAGAATCTTGCTCTCTGAAACAAAATGATTACAGTGTTTCAGGATTAATTTAAAATCCAAACATCAGGAACTTGAAAAATTCCAGGCATAGTTGTTTAGAAGCAATGTTTTCTCTAATTTCTTCTCTACAGTGAATGTAACTTTTCTCACTCCATTTACTACGTAGATCCTGTTAAGTTTTCTACTTTAGTCTGAAAAGCAATCAACTCATTACTGACTTTATTCTAACAAGAGGTAAATTTATCTTTCTGTTTCAACATCTTAACCCTGAGCCTTCGCCTCTAGCCTGCAGAAAGTATGTGTTGCCTCCTCAGTCATTTTAAGAAGTGGCTACTGTGTGTGTGGGTTTACCACATGGTAGGAGCGCTAAGGCTTGCTTTTCTGCTACATGGATGAGGGATTGACACTTGATGAGATAGTGCTTAATAGTGGAAGATGGCTCTTTGAAAAATTCTGGAAATAATGGCAGTTTTCCTTCTGTGACAGAGTTCCAGAGAGCATTGCGCAATATTAAAGATGGTCGGTAACTCAGTTTTTTAAGTACTCACTGGCTGGATTTGTGAATAGATTTGTTACTTTCACCTTTGTTGTCGTCTTTGTTCAACATACAAATAACTAAGTAACAAATTATTCTGGTTTACTCAGTTAATAGCAACACATTCTTGGAAGAGAATTCTGAAGGAAATCACTCAATCTTTACTTCTTGTTTAAAGCCCCGTCTACTAATATGGAAATTGTAGGCTGAATATTTTGTATTAAATTATGTATTAAATTGTAAATCTAGAATACAGGCCTTCATGGATAGCCCTTGACAAATATAACTGATGTCAGATACTTTTTTTTTTTTTTTAGTATTTTTTAGGTAGTAAATAAAAAATTTTCTCTGTGAGATTGTTTAAAGTAGGTTAGCATCAGCTTTCCTACCTTCCTCTGCAACTCATTTTGAAGCATGGTAGTGAATCACTGAATTGCTATCAGAATTGCTGATAGTGATTACAGAGTGACATTTGCTTTCTTCTTCCTCCTCCTGCTCCTTCAGAGTGCTGGCTGGTCCTGGACATGGCATCAACATGAACAGTGGCATCCTGAGCTTGTGCGTTCCCTAATGAAATGGCTGGCACTTCATCTAATAATAATGCTATCATTTCTGAAAAGATATCAATGAAACCAAAGAAAATAAGCCACTTGGCAGGAGGGAGGAACAGTGCTTCACACGGAACGTTCTGGACACTTGCTATCAGCTGAACTGCATATAAAAAGCTAATTGCCACATTTTTCCTTCTTTCATCAGCAACTTGAGCTAGTAGTTTTGTCATGCACGCTTTGTGTGTTTTCTTTTCCCACCCTCTTCCCTTGTGCCCTTCATTTCAGATCTGAATGAGTGTGGACTAAAGCCGCGGCCGTGCAAACACCGCTGTATGAATACCTACGGCAGCTACAAGTGCTACTGTCTGAACGGCTACATGCTTATGCCAGATGGAACGTGCTCGAGTACGGCAAGGCTTGTTGCTTGCTTTTTTTTCAAGCTTCTCAAAATCCCTACTTGAGTTTCCCTGGGAAACTTTTATGAAACGAAGACGGGTTCCAAAGCCAAAGATTAATCTTCCTGGAAATTAGGCAGTTGCGCAAGATGAGCTTCTTTTTTTTGGCCTAATAAAATTAGGCTGAAAAAAAAACCTAAGAGCAATTATTTTGATTTTATTAGTTTTATTACAAGTTTCCCGAGAAGCATTCTTCAGTGCTGTAAATCACTGTTAATTGGCCTTCAAGGACAAGTGCTTGCAGTTTTCATTGCAGCGAGACACCTGCAGTTCTGCTGTATTATGGCCTTATGAATGTAAAATATTTAATGCTGCAGATGTTGGTTGTTTGACTGGTATAAAACTGTACTGTCGTCTCTCTGGAGATCAGGTTCCTACTTGCTCCCATAAAAGTGGTTATTTTCAATGCCTGGACAGAGGGAAGGGAAGAGAAATTACCTTTAACTAGAGATGCTCCTATTTTAAAACAGCAGTATTGTCCAGGAGAGTTTGATGCATACTGGGCTTTATATTCCTCATGGGGGCTGTGTTCTATGGCATGACTTGCTACAGTTGTGGTGGTTTTCTCTCTCCCCCCCCCAACGATGCAGTTTTTGAGCAGAAAAATTTTACTAGCAGATGCATTTGCTCTTTGAAACCTGAAAGGATACCTGTCAAATTCAAAAAGCATTTTTCCACTTCTATCATAACTATGTGACATCTTAATTCTCCACAGTTTTCTGCAATTTTCTAGTACTGATCAGAGCCTTTATCTAAATATGTTCAATTATTTTTCTCTAGATGCCCTTTCTTGCTTGATGGCAAATTGTCAGTATGGCTGTGATGTGCTGAAAGGGGAAGTGCGCTGCCGCTGTCCTTCTCCAGGGCTGCAGCTTGGGCCTGATGGCAGGACTTGCATAGGTAGGTGATCAAATGTAGATTTAATTTTTTTTTTTCTCCAAAATGTTTTTATCCTTACACTGAATGGAGTTCAAGAGAGTTTCAGATGAAATTAGAATGCATTGTACATGCAATTTAAAGATGTTACTAACGAGAATTATAATGAGGCATGTTGCTCAAGTGGTCTGTGTCAGAGATTGCCAGCGTTTTCCTACAGTCCTACAAGTTTCATTGTCTGCCTAAAGCCCATACAGACTGCTTGGTATCCAAACCCTTGGGCCCAAGACTCCAAAATACCTGCCTGCATAAAGAAAGGAATAGGAGGTCAGCTCTCCTTGATACCCAACAAGGTGGTGCCTAGGTCAGGGGGTAGAGGGATAATTTGTAAAAGTCATTGAGATTACAGTGGAACAAGGCAGAGGTCTATGCATGCTCCAGTATTAATGCAATTGAATCTACTATCTTTCTGCCATACTGTGAAAACTCCAGGTTAAAATAAACTCAGGAATTCAGAGTGTATAAAAGTGAAATGTTTTGTTTCCCTCTTTGTGGACATGGAAAAGGTGCTTATGGTTAATCAGATTCTACTGTGGTATGAAGAACAGTGTGACGTGTGATTTTATTAGTCATTAACTATACATCCTGAGTGTATATGATGCTCCAGTGATTTTATTATTTATAACCTATGCAGTGCTACAGTTCCATAACCAGTAACAACCCCGAAAGAATGCAAGAAAATGTGGATGTCCTAATCATCCATTAGGGTGTCTTGGCTGTTTACAGGGCAGGTAGTTCTCCAAGTGCCTGACCTATGCTGAGCAAGAATTTTTTGGCAGAGAAAGGGACAGATTTCAGACCTTCTGATGTGAAGAGCAGGCTCCACACTAAGTTGGGGGCTTTCTAAAGTACATCACTGGCATATTTATGTACGGAAAAGAATGGAAAGAAGGAGAAAAAAACTCCACCGTTGTTACGTGCTGGAGGGATTAAATTATGATTAATTGCATTTTGGACATTATAGCAGACAGAGATCTTTGGAAGATATTTGTGCCATGCCATAGTGAGCTGAGTGATTTTAAGTACGAATTCAAGGAAGTTATGCCAAGTAGAGAAATTTGCTAGAAAAAATGCTTGCCACATTCTCCTAGTGTGCATTTTTATATTCAGGCAAACTTCATACTTTGAGATAAATAAAGTGTACTTTAATGCCAAAGACTAGCACTCAAACCAGTCATATGAAGCTCTTTCAGTTCTTCAGAGTAGTTTTAAAAAAACCCACTTTTTTTCCCAGAAAGGCGAAGAACTGTGTACCCACATTTCAGTTGGGTGTGCATCATTCAGACTGATCTCATAACCTATTTCTAAAATTTCCAGAAAAATTTCAGAACAGGCTTGTTCAATACAGAGAAATTAGTTACAGCTGGAGATGTCTGTTCTTTCCACATCATAACATAATGTACTCCTTTTTTGGTATGAAGGAAGTGGTTGTAACGTGCACCCTTTTTGCGCCATTTCTCTATCAAGTTTGATTTGTATTAAATACTTGCAAAACCTGAAGTTATTGGGGACTAGGGCTGTGCCTTTTCCTCACATGTGTACAAGTCCATCACTGCTGGGAGGTTCTCAGTTCCAGCAAGGGTCTGGATAATGCTGCAGTACGAATAGAAGCGTAGATGATGGTAAGAAAATTGAACTGTGCATTGGCTACATCTCATGAAGTCCTTGTTTGAGGAGAGTTTGAAGAACAGCTGGGAATGTAATGCCATTTTTTAGCACAGGTGGAAATTCCTCTAGGCACTATTTTATTCTTAGTTTAAACCATGCTAATCATTCTCTTGTTAAAATGTTCCTTCCAGACAGTCATGAAAAAAACACGAATTTGGCTGTGAAGGTAAATCATATAAACTAAATGACAACAAAGTGAAAAATAAATCAGCAAAGTATTCAGTGAAAATGTGGATTAAACAACTAATTCATTGATTAATGACTGTTGAATCAATAAATCAAACAGTGTTGCCAGATTTTTGAACTGGTATTTTCATTTAATGAAAGCAGGATACATTTCAGCCTCAGAAGGTCTGAAATTATTTGAAGACTGAAAATAGTGATTTTCACCATAAAATAATTTCCCCTTTTTTTGTGTGTGTTTGTATAGAAATTTGAAAATATGGCATTGTAAACTTAAGAATCATACTGTTTTTAACTCAGTCTCCTAGTTGTTTTGTGCTTGAGTTGGTAATATGGTCATCCTCACAGCAAGAGAGAAACAAGACTGTAATTCTGCTTCTCTGTTCGACACTAACCATCACATTCATTAGATGCTGTCTGCATTATGTGCCTTTGAAGCAGCTCCCTGACACTGAGATGAGAATATAACTCACCCCTTCATCCTTGCTTTTCTTAGGAAGCAGGTATGAACCACAACATGTTGTAGCAGGCAAAGGGAAACAGCCTTACACCGTTTGGTCCACGTATGAATTGACTTGAAAGAAGCCACTATCACTGTACTATTTGAGAACTGCAGGAAAGTAATCATAAACACTCACACATCATCTTCTAGCTAATGTTCAAAACCTGGTTTCCCCCCCAGTAATGAGCATCCATGCATCTCTTATTAAATGCATGTGGAAGACTGTTATACTTTTCCATTATTTTTGTGTCAGTTTTCAAAAGTGTATTGATTAGCAGTTCAGTCCTGTATCTTTAAGAGGTATAACTGCCTAGAAAATGAAACAATACCACGACACTGTTCTCATCATCTAACATACTACTTGCCTGATGTGAATGTGTGGAGAGGGAAAAGCAGGACAAGCTACATTAGGTTTTAAAGATCATAATCCATTCTTAGATATAGTCAATGGCTAATCTTTTCCTTATTGAATTACTTTCTGAAGTTGTGGTTTAAAGACTGAAAAAACCCAACCAAAACCAACAAAGAACACAACAGTAATCAAGAGTCTGAAACTTGCAGACTTGAAATAATATTTTAATAAAGAGTAAAAAACTGTGACTTGTAAATAAAATTCTAGTGAAAAATGTGGTAGGGTAAAACTTAATAACGTACTCAAAGCCTAAAACGTTAATAATAGACTCAAATCAAGAAGAGATTTATAGGAAGATTCAGGCTTGTGGAGAGATGCCCAGTATTGATCTTGTTTTCTTTCTCATTCAAGCCTTTACTGCACCATTCCAGCAGTACTCTCCATGGAGAGTGGAGGTTTGCAGCTATGTCAGAACAGTCTGACGGGCCAGGAGTGTGGGAGTTTAGGGGTCGAATCCCTCCTGTCCTCAGTAATTCTTCATGCAGAGTGGGACAGTGCCAGAAGGAGCTACTGGGAGAATCCATCTGGCCAGTAATTTCATGGTTGTAAGTCACTTCTTTTGGCTGTGGGAAACAACACATCTTGGAGAATTTGAAGCTACCTCTCCCCTGCCTCAGGTGGCTGCCCTAACTAACCAGCGGCTTTGTGGTAGTATATTTTTCTCTGTGGTGGAAGAGACTCACGCTTCTCTTTGCCCTGTTCAGGCCTCTTTTACAAGCAGCAGGGCATCAATCACTCGGCTTTGTTTTGCACTCTTGACATCTGCAGCTGAAGTGCTCCTTTTGGGACAACAATTGCATGGAGAGCAAAATCCTGCTTTCCCATAGATCAAGAGCCTGATAGAGCTGCAGAGCAAAGGCTTGAACTGTGCCCTGTAGATAACCAAGAAACATCAGGAGCTGCGTGCGTCAGAGGCAGCCGTGCATGGCAGGTCTCTGCCTCGGTGAAGAATTAGTGTTCTAGCACTCAGCAGGCTTCAGTTCAGTATCCAAGGACTACAGAATGAGTGGTAGTAGTGCAAGCAGCTTTTGTGTGTCAGCCTGACCTCGCCTGAGAGTTTCCCAGGCAGTGAAAGCAGCCTTGGGTGAGCATCAGCTGCTCCCTGGGCGTCTGCCTGTCTCGTTAGTCAGCATGCAGAACAGCAGCACTGCTTCAGGTCTTGCTGGGAGCCATGTATCTCAGCACTTCAGAGACATGTTAAGGTCACTTAAGTAACCAGCTTCTCTGTGAAAGAGGCCTTAGCTACAGCACAGGCACTGCGCAGCATAAGAGATTGAAAAGAACGGGTACTCAAAAAGCATTTGGCCTGTGGCAGCTAACTGGTAGGAGGGTCAGAAACGCTGCAGCCCCAGCATTAGCTTGAACTCCCTTTGTTTAGAGCAAGTCCTGAATAGATGAAGATACCCTTATAGGCTCAAAGGGCAGGTCATGGATTAGGGACACCGGAGATTTTAAGAAAACAAGCCAGTTCCAACTGTGTACTTTGGATGTGCACATATGACCTGTGCTATAGGAACAATATTTCAGGCATGTTTCAGAAAAAGAATTACTGGGGTAGTTTTAATTATTATTCCTTGCCTGTAAATCCAGGTGCTGTCTTTATAACCAGGCAGGGCTTAGCAGGGCAAATGAAAGTTATACAAATAACATGAAATAGATTTTCTTCAGACAAATACTATTAGAGTCTCAAGGATGAGTGCTTTGAGGCCTTGAGGAAGCTGTCATGCCATTCTGTGGGGAATTAGAAAATGTCTCTTCTCCAAGGGGGAGGGTACCAGGATAGCAAGTGCATAGAGCAAGCATTCAAAATTCAGTAACACTGCTTGTTATGCCAGTGCATCTCTTGTTACTCACAGCAGCATTTGAAAAGGCTCCTCGCGTAGGAGGCATAAAAATTTGGGCATGTGACCAAGAGCTGAAGTAAGATGGCAGTCAGAAGTAGTGCTCAGGTATTACTGCTGGCTGACCAAGGGACTTTATGAGAAATACTTTGGTTATTCTTTAGCTTTCCGTTATGTGAAATGAGTTTAATTTAGACAGCATAGACTGTATTTTAACTGCTATTGAGAATAATAGAGTTCCTTTGTTTCCACAGATATTGATGAATGTGCTACTGGGAGAGTTATCTGTCCAAGATTTAGGCACTGTGTCAATACTTTTGGAAGCTACATTTGCAGATGTCACCAAGGCTTTGATCTGATGTACATTGGAGGCAAATACCAATGCCATGGTAAAAACAAGTTATTTCTTATATGTTTGTAATAGAGCTTCATATTCTAAAATGAAATTAATGATTTAAAGAGGAATTTTTATTTCTTGTGGCTGAAATATTGAAGCAGGTTGTTTTACACTGCATCAGTATTTTAAGAAAGGGTGGATTCCAGAAATAGACTGTGAAAGAGAAAGCATATATTTGGCCCACATTCTCCTAACTGATTCTTGTGTGGAAGCTAGTGAGAGAGCAGAGCTGATGATCCCAGGAATTCCTTTCCAAAGCCTTTGTCCCTGCAGGGTTCACTGTGCACAGGCAGTTGTAGGCTTGGAGCAGCGTATGAGCTTAGGCTATGTCTGAGCTGTAACACTGGTCTGCTCCATGGCATGCCCCAAGATCCAAGATAAGAAAATGTGCACACCCCAGCTACTTCCAACCCAGACTGCCCAACTTTCCTTCCCCAAAGACAGGTGGGGAGAAGGCAGGAGTTGGGAAATAACCTGTCTGTGTCTGGACATGAGACTGGAATGCAGCTCATGTATGCCCTTCAACGAAGATATTCCCAGGTCCCACTGCCTTAGTTTCACAGGATCTCAACTGGTTATGATTCTTTCACTGAAAAAATGATCATGTGGAGATAATGAGGCATTGCTCTATGTTTCTTTAAGTATGTTTTTTTCAGAGAAATTTCTATGCAGAGCACTGGAATATTCCTGCACTGGTTTCTTTTCTTATTATGTCACCTGTAAGAAGTGGTTAGTAAAATTGTGATCTTCATGATCTCAACTTCAGTCTATCCCAAGGCATGTCTGAAGCTGATTCTTAGGTATAAGCTGAACAATATGAAAGTTACCCAGTAGTCCCTTTTATCCTAATGTTTGTATCACCACATTATTTGTGACTATCTACCTTCCTTTTCCCACTGGCAATTCAGTTTTATTACTTTTTTAAAATAATCATAATAATGTTTATGTTTTTGCAGGGATAAGCAGAAAGTCAAGTTTCTTTGAAGCGAATTATTTTTTTTTTAAATGTAAATTTCTGTTGCAGATATAGATGAATGTTCCCTTGGCCACCATCAGTGTGGTAGTTTTTCACACTGTTACAATACTCCAGGATCCTACAAATGCAAATGTAAAGAAGGTTACAGAGACAATGGAACAAACTGCATACGTATGTAATGCTCCTTTTGAAAAAGAGATTCTGAAAGTTAATGTATCCCATTTTGTAAATTTTAAAGTACTGCACTATCAGGCTCAGTTTCTCTAAGCTATTTTTAAAACTTAATAAGGGGCTGGGGAATGTAGTTGGAGTTTTCTAAGTCTTAGCACGCCTTGGTAAAAATACCTTTCCCTGAGACATTTTCATAATTAGAAAGAAATTCACCTCTCCCTATTCACAGCTTGATTCTAGAGATTGCTTCAGGATGAGAACAACTGAGTAAGCAGGGTAGGTCTGATCAAACAGTACGTATTACTCATACCCTGTTGTTGTGTACGCTGCACAACTGGCCCATTTCAGCAGCTCGCCCCATCCACTCCCTGCTGCTTCCCAGATGTGAGCAGAGCTGAGAGGAAGGGTTTCTCTAAAAGGATTCACTGTTGGAGAATTTGCTTCCTCACCTTATTCTTGGGAGAAGCAGCCATTGCCTCTGGTACTGAATAGGCCCCGCATTTGGCATCCCACAGGACTGTGCAGCTCTTTGACATCTGCTGAATGTTTTCAAGGACCCTGCGTTCATTTGTGGGATCTGATCTTTGACACTGGTTTTTTTAAAGACCAATACCATTTTTTCCTTTGGCTGTAGCTATCATGGTAAAAGGTGATCTTTCACAACTGGAGTGCTTGCAATTATATGTGGTCACATTCCACGTGTGTTACTGGGACATTGTCCTATGGTATGTTTTATATTTTAATATACACAAGTGGCCAGAGGGAAAACTTTTTTACCTGCTATCATCAAACAGTTCATTGCTTAACAAACAGTAGTTCTTCATTTTAAAGGTGTGTTATACTTGAAACACTTGTAAACAAAATATGAGACTAGAGTTCTTATTGGGCCTTTTAAGATCTCCACTGAGATATAAAAGGCTTATTAACAAATAGAAAATTATAAGTAGCAAAACAGATGTTCTTGTGTTTCATGTCTGCAGAAACTCCCCTTGTGAAACCAAATTAAAATTTGTTGTCCTTTCTTTATGAAATAGTGGAGGAGATGTGGTGTAGGTGGTGCTCAGTTCACCTCATTTTTGTGGAGCCTGAAAAAATGTAATTTACTCAGTTTCCTGATGCTTGGCAAAGGTAAAAATTTAAATGAAGGCTGGCTTAGGTTCAATCTTTGTAAAATGATTACTGCTTATTGACAAGGAGAAAAGTTTAGAAGAAGGGGTCTGAAAGATAATTTTCTTAAGCTAAAGGTATCTGCCCATCTGTGACCAAAATGGTTGTAACACTGGAATCTTACTAAACTTGCTTCCACTCCTGATTATGAACTTGTCTAGTTTAGAGGTCTGCTTAACCCACAGCTTCCTGCCTGCGGTTTTTTAACCAACAGTGCTTTTGGATAAGTTTTACTAACTCTGAAAGAGACGTAGTGCTTGGGAGGAGGTGGGGATGGAAGTCTCTTGGCCTTCAGTCATTCTAAATCATCTCTAAACCGCTGCAATGAGAAGTACTATCTGAAGGGATGTGATAACTCAGCAGTGCTGATGCTAAAGTATGTTTCTAAATGATGGAAACATTCAGAAGAAAAAAGTTATTTCAGCAGTCTCTCTGTCTCATAATGAAATAGATTGTTAAGTTTCTGGAGTGAGAGACTCAGATGTCCATTATGGTCCCATTTTGATTCTCTTTGCAGTTATTCCTAGTGTTTTCCTGTTGAACCACCTGGTCCATATAATATTTTCAACGGCAACTGCACTCCTCCTAAAGGAGACAGTGGTATAACAAATAGGATTCTTGATGTTGGAGGCACAAGGCAACCCCTCAGACCATCATATGTACCTGCTTTTGTTACAGAAAAGCCGATGACCAGGCCAACGGCTCGACCTACACCTGAACCAACAACTCGACCTACACCCAGAACAACAGCCCAACCTACACCTGGACCGACAACTCGGCTGACACCAAAGCCAACCACTACATATGTGCCAGTGACAACAAGACCAACCACTAGATATGTGCCAGTGACAACAAGACCAACCACTAGATATGTGCCAGTGACAACAAGGCCAGTAACGACGCCAGTAGCGAGGCCTCCACCACCACCACAACCTACAACAATAAGACCTACACTACCACCACAAAGACCTCCTCTTATAATAACTGAAGAACCTTCACAAGTTCCCCTTGAAACTACATCTTTGCAAGGAATTATAGATGACAACAGGATTCAGCCAGATCCTCAGAAACCCCGAGGAGATGTGTTCAGTAAGTGATTTTACATATCCTTTCATTTATCAGACCTGTAGATACAGTGAGGTGAAAGCATGCACTGTACTGTTTGGTTTGTTTGGAACACTGTACTAATGAGAACAAAGGCATGAAATGGTCATGTGGTAAAGCTGCACAAATAGTTGATTTTATTACCTAACAAAAAGTGTGGGAAGTAAGTTCTGAATCAATTAATCTAAAAAAATTCTCTTTTTTTTTTTTCTTTCTGAAATTATTGAGTATATTGTCCTATATAAGTACTAAATTATGCTTTCAGGTGAAAGTTTTAGGGAAATGAAAGACATTTTATGGAAAAGTATTGAAATGCAACATAACTCATAAATAGTCAATGGATTCAAATTCAGGGAGTTGAGGGTCACTCTTAGCATATTTCCATAGCTTTAAGAATGGTAAGAAATGGGACCATATCTAATTACCTAAAGACTTTTATGTGACCTATATTGTATGAATTCAAATAGTCTCAGATGTTCAAGGCTAAGCAGTGGGAAGATTGCATAAAAATAACAGGGTAGTTTTATGGACTGCGTCTATGAGAAGGGATACATGAAAAGCTGAAGATAGTAAAGATTCTCATAGCATGAACACGTGTCATTTTAAGAGCTGCTCTGAAATGTACAGCACTAACATGCCAGCTTTAGTGCATACCACAGCAGACATTACTGGCACTTACAGAGCTATGTATATCTGCCAAGAAATACTCAACACCTGATTTCATCTCTAGTTCTGCTGCTAATTTTAGAGATGGGGAGGGTGTGTTGGATCAGACCTCCTCCTTCAGCTTGTTGTACAATAAAGCTGCTGAAGCAATGTTGTAGGAGAAGTTTGCTGTCTCAGAGCAGGTGCACAAGCAACTTGGGAGTTTTTTTTCCAATTACTTTGTCATCTGTGTGGTATCTTTTTGGGCTTTGCTGCTGTAGGTCATTACATAAAGAAATATTTTGTTCCTTGTAAAATTTTTCCCTGTGACATTTTATCTGTTATGGACAGTTAGATAAATTTAAAATGGAGACAGAAGCTGGCTTAAAATTTACAAGACAAATCCTGGTACTACTTAGTAGAGTGTGGTTTTGACTTTTTCAAGATTATGTTTTAAACAATCTATATTCAGTTAAAAATATTAAATCATGCTTAGGTGACATTCTAAAAGGAAATATAGTAAATACTCCCAAAACTTGTGAACTGATAGTTAAAAATAAGGAGTTTTATGGAAATGACTCTAGACTCTAGCATTGTGCTTCTCAGGTGTCTTGTGGTGTTGCAAGTGTTCTCTGGAATTCTAAAGCAGAGGGATAGTTTTCAGCTATTTTCATGAAGTCATAACAATCCTCTATTTACAGCTTATTATTTACTATTAGTTTTTCCATATTGTCCCTAGAGGCTAGATTTTGAAGCTAATGCTTTCAAGATACAGGAGTTTGGAAAGCAGGGAAGTAAAAGCATTTTAAGTTGGGTTTGATCTGACTGCAAGCTTATATTATGGTACATATAACAAACACAGGATCTTTGCAAAGTGTTTATCAACTACTTGTTTAGGTCAGCTGCCACCCTTTGAAGTCTGTGATATACATACATAGCTTCAAAGGCTTAAGTGAACAACACCGCAGGACTGCAACGGGTCAAGCACCATCAGCTCTTACTGGCCCCAGTATGTGATGCGGAGACAGATAGCTCCTCAGATAGGTCAACAGATGTCTGTCTTTAATCCCATATCTTTTTTTTCTATCTCCTGCCAGAGATATAGTTGATATACATATGTGTGTGACATAACTGTGTGACTGCAAACATACTCCACTTGTGCTCTAGATGATGCTAGTAGTGTAATCATTAGCAAAGCTGGTGTCTTTTTTATCCTCTCTCTTTGATCTTTTTCTCTCCTTTCCACTCTCCTTTTTGCTCTTTTTTTCTTTCTTTTATCTTCTGGACACCTCAAAACTATCTTCTAGGTAGTGGTCACTGGTGTCTCCTCCTGCCTTCTCTCTGCTCAGAGGCATTTATGTAGGGAGTGCACAAAAGCATTTGTCAGGGATTTGAAACCTACTGCTCAATGTGAGGCAGCTGCTCAGTGTGAGGCACTGCAAGCTCAGGATGGCAGAGCTCCCACCCAGTGTAAGCCAGTGCCTCTCAAAAAGTGTTCCTTGCAGCCAAACACGGTGTTAGAAACCATGATGTTGAGACAATACAGAATTTCAAACTGGAATAACTAGTAACATTTAGCTAACCTTTGACTTGCTTCTTATCTGCTATATGGATGTGGCAAACCCTCCCCACCTCCAAAAACATTTGTGGATTTTTCACTTGCCTCTATATTTCCTCAGGGAAGGGGAGTTTCGAGCTACTTCCTTCAGCTTCTTTAAAGCTGTTGCTGTTTTAGTCTCACCTACACCAGACATCTTTGCAGCGTTCCTGGTTTGTGGATATGAGCTAATTTCGTTTGGCTTATGCTGAGCTTCTTTGGGTTCATTTCCACACATCATCTGCTTCTCCAGTCAAGGCAGCAAAGAAGGTAGTTCTCAGAAATGAATTCAAACTCTGGTTCCCATATGCCTCCTTGAAAAGAGAAGAAAAAGCCTCACTCTTACTGCCTTGTTTCCCACTGGAGAATGCAGGCAACATCTCAGTGGTCCTGTAGCTCTTACTGTCTTGGAAAACAGAGGAGAAAATTGATATCAGATCCACTCAGATAATGAAGTAGGATTTTACTATTCAGTTTTGGAAAGTCTTCAGAAGAATTACCGTCCCATCTTAGATGGCTGCTTCCTGCTGTGTCACCAAGGGCTGTGGTATCCCAAACAGTCACAAAAGGTGGCGTTTTATCACACAGGGGTGGGCAGAACCCAGCACAGAGAGCACTGTACCCAACAACAACTGGCAGTTCTGATTTTACAGCCAGTAGCATCTGCTGAAGACCTCAGCATTTAAAGTTGTGTTTTCAACTAGGTTATCTTGTGATGCATGGACATTTTCCATCCGTTTTTCCCCCCGGGCCTCTGAAGCCTTAGTCAGGCTTTGACAAAGCAGCATGACAGTAAATAGGTGGTATTTCTGTTAGGCAGTCTGTGGCAAAAGGGTCATTGGTTGCTGTACAGTGATAGATGTCCCAGTGTACCAGACTAAATCCTGCAAATCGTGGTGGTCTAGGATTGGTCCACATGAGGAGAGCAAGCATGCCAGGGCAAGGGTACTTTTTTTTTCTGTATGTCTCAAATTCCAATTTTTCATTAGTTAATCTTTTCCTGGGCTGCCCCTTGGCGACTCGTTGCTGCCTGTTTCCTCCCTGTGTTGTTATTTGACCTGCTATCCCACACAGTGAGTAAATTTGTTCTAGGCTTTCACTTCAGAGCTCTCTTGAATGCATTGCTCAACTTGAAATCAGCAGAGGACCAGTGAAATTGGTCTGTTCGGTGGTGACAAAGAGCATAAATTATAAAAATGCTGATAATGTTATTTAAATGCCTTTGCAATTTGTGAAAGGTATTGGGTTGTTGCTTTTCTTTAGATGCTTTACCCCTTTTCTAAGAATGCCTGCAGTGACTTTGAGGAGCTGCTTTTTTAGAGAACAAAAAATTAGTATTTTTTAAAACAGAATTCCTACACTTGGCCTTTGAACCACTTAGTCTGATGCAGACAGTGGAATCTGGCACCAAGGATAATCTTCTCCTGATATGGATATGGGAGGAATGGCAATGAGGGAGGAATGCAGTGATGGCTTAATATTTAACTATTTCAGGACTGATACAAACTACAGTGAAGTACAGAGGAATCTTTTCTAGTTACTCAGATGGATAAGTCTCTAACAAATAGGACAAACTTCTCAATAGGACTATGAATTTCTGCTACCAGTGGGATCTGGATGATAACCATTAAAAGCATAAACTTAAAGCATAATCCTAGATATCAGCAGAGCAAGAACAAACCCCCTTATCTGTATTAAGAGTCAGTACAGCAGTTTTCCTTCTTAGCCCTTAGTGGAGCTGGAAAGATTGGATTAGGAAACTTTTCTCATAACAGCTATTAAAAAATTTAAAGATTAAAACTTGATTCTTTCTGTTCCTCCTTTCAGTGACTGAAAAGTCCTTAGTGCAGTAAATGCAGTTGTGTGATCCTTGAAGCTGTCGAAAAAAGAGAAATGCTAAAAGAGAATAATGGCGGGGTTGTTATTCCTTTATATCATTAGAGTAGCATTTCATTTGTCTTCACTGTTCTGGCACCTTTTAAAATGTTTTAATATTTAAGCATTTAAGATAGGCACTTTGTTCCTGTTGATACCCTGGAGTTCAGTCATAAAATCTAGGAGTCTTAGAAATCACACCCTCAATCAGTCTTGCAGCTACTTTTATCCCTGGATCTGATATACAAGCTTCTGTAGACTACTTGTTTCAGCTGTGTTTCCCTGAAACTCAGTTGGCATTCTGCGCCTCCTGAATGAATGTTCATTGAAAAACAGGCAGGTTGCTTTGCAGAAAATCTGGAAAGATATATAGTAAGATGCTTGACTGTGGTCAAAGTTAACGAGCCTCTTAACTGCCTGAGAAATGCAAGATCGGACTTTAGAGTGGTAGCATCTCTCCTCTTGTATGCAAATGGTGCTGTAGAGGGTGGGACAGTCCATGAAAGCCCTTCCTCAGATAAATCTTACTGCAAAATTTGATTTTACAGAGTTGTAGGAAACATATCTTGGACACTGTGGGTGTCCAGACAAAAGGATGAAGTGTACCTCTCTGTTGCCTCTTCCTTTTAGCCTAGCATATATCAAAATCTTCCCTGGAGGAAAACTGGATTTATTCTTGTTTTCTCAGTCTTACTGACCTCTGGACTACCCTTACTTTTAGCTGTTTTCTACTGGTTTTGTGTGAGACCTCATTACTTGTGGGGATTTTTTGGAAGCGGGATTTAACACTTTCAGTCATAACAATTCAATCAAAAAATTCCTTGTTCTTTTTTGTTGTTATCTGGGAAGCTTGATCATGATTATTGTGTACTTACAGTGCAAAACCAGTGTTTGTTGTAAGCCAGAGAACTGCATAATTAATAGTAATAATAATTAGTGATAACATGAAGTTGCACTCTGTTTTTTAACACCAAAACAGCAATTATTCTGTTTATTATGAACAAGCTGATATTTGTGCATGCAATTTTTTATATTCCCAAACTCAGCAATTAGCAAGTAAATAGAAAAAAAAAGCCTTATTGTTTGCCCAAAGGTTTGAAAAGCTGGAAAGGAATAATTCTTATGCAGTTATTTAGTATTTTCCCCCAGACTCATGCATCTGTGAAGAACTTAGCTCATGAACTTTGAGAATATGGTAGTGTTGATGTATTCGCTCGCTCAGCTTATAAAATTCTCCAAGAGAAAAAGAAGCCAAGTTTATATTTAACAAGCTTTATCAAACCATTGAAGTTAAGTGAAAAGCACACTGATACACTATATAAAGTACACAGAAAGGGCTTGGAGAGCTTGCAGAAAATACTTTCTCCCACGATCACCACTCAACATATTAGTTGTTTGTAGCAAAAAGAAGTATACACCTGGATCATATTTAGCATCCTGAATCTCTTATGGTAACTCTTGTTTCAAATTGAGTGCACATTCCTCTAATTAGGTCTGATGACTGAAGTGACTGGTTTAATGCACTGCAACACATTCTTCTAGAAGTTCATAAAAACAGTGTTTGGAAACGACTTAAGGGAAATTTTTGAAGGAATATTTTTTTAGAGCTTTAATCATAGGCAAATATATCAACTTTTATTAGGAGAATGCTTGTATGTGTGCACAGATGTAACTCAGGTTTGTATAAAATAGCAGTGCATTAGAAATGGTAAACTATAGTAGTTTGCAAAATAAATTCATAATATTTCTTGCAGTATTTTCCATAAACCAAGGTATAGACTTGGTTTATGGAAATAGACTTCCCATAGACTGGGAAGAGGGTACACAGGGCAAGCACATACCCTGAAACTCTGACCCCCTGAGTATCCTACAAACCTTAAAGCATGGCAGTGGGTTTCCTCAATGCTCTTTGCCACAGTGCTCGTTTAGAACACTGTCTATGAACCTGTGGCCTGAGCCTTTGATCCCTCAGAAAAACCATAAGGTGCAGGGGAAGAACAGGAAGATATGGAGGTTCAGTGTGTTCTGTGTTTCCCTAGATAAGAAGAGCATCCCATTGCTGGTGAGTGTGTGGGGGATCATCGTGAGTGATGTCTGTGAGGTTCTTTGAAGTCTGGAGTCATCCTGCAGCCCAGGGAGAGGACAACTTGCTTTTCTGTCTGCTTGCATGGGCTGGCCTCTTTCCATCCCTGTGTCCTGTGGATACAGCAGATGTAAAGACACTTCAGCGTGTCTGTTCCAGACTAGCAGCTACTGTATCTACTGATGCTGTGTTCTGCAGTTTTGAAGCAAATTGCCAACTTGTTCTTCCCAGTATAGAAAATAAATAGTATCTTTTGCCCTCAGTGCAGCCTGAGATGAGGAAAGGCAAGGTGGTAGTCCCTGGGTGTGCAGCACAGATGTGTCCCATGTGTGGGGAGTGCTGCATTTCATAGGGAGCAGCAGCCTGCAATGTGGTTGTAATGTTAGGTGAAACTCCCCTGTGAGGGCTTGTCTAAGGTAAAGTTTCAGTCACAGCTCTGCCCTGCCAGAAATGACAGTAAGTGACTGACAGGGTGCTGTTAGTTTAGCAGACTTTGTAACTACACACTCCCAGAAAATTTGCTGTCCCAGCTGGCTGGCCGCAGTAAGTCAAAAAAATGCAATTACCAGTTTTTAACATTCCTGAGAAAACCCACTGCAGCTGAATTTAAGTGATGCCAACAGCTGCTGTGTGTGCCACAGTGGTGGTGGTCTGGGTACTCACAGACAGTTCATACAGGTGTCTACTCCATAAGCTACTGCTCATGGCTGTCCATGACTGTAACAATGTAAGAGTGTGCTTGCTGTAATGTGTCAGGACAGCCTGTGTCACCATCAGCACCTTGGTGCAGGTGTGACTGCCACTGTAGGATGTGCTTGTTCAACTGTCCCACCTTCATATTAGACAGAGCTCCAAGGAAAGACAGCAGTATACTGCTGGGAGAGATTCTTTGCTGCCTGAGGTAATGGATTTTTTTTCTTTATATAATTGAATATAGTATTTGTGTGTCAATGTACTGCAGGGCAATTATTGGCCTAGGTGGTGTGGACTGTGCACATTTGTAAGGTTTCTTTCATGTTAAATCTCAAAGTTTTTAATAACATAAGCAAAAAATCCCAGATGAAGCAAAGCAGCAAAAATACTATTAAAAACAAGATATCTTTTAAAAATTAACAGTCCTCTACTACCCAAGTCAACCTTAAAACATTTCAATTCAAGATCTTTAGCCTAGAATAGTACTTTTAAAATACGTTAGTGTTTGCTTATTTTGTCCTGATTTCAAAAATCTTTTGCTTTTCTGTCTTCTGGATTTAGAGGAACTTGTGCAGCAGTGCTAGTACATGTTGTCCTAGTGCAAAAGAAGTTCCTTCTTACCTTTTGATTTGATTTTCTGAAAACAACAGTACTTTATTTCAGTTGTCTCAATTTTTCTTGTTCTCCCTTGCCTCAGAAGTCTATTGAGACATTAAGATAGTTATTTTAGCACTGCAAATGAAAAACGTGTCAAGTTTTTAATAGATAAGGCCCTTACAAATACCTTAGGTGTCAGAGGTACCTATAACATCTAAGGACATGTCTGAAACACATTACTACTGTTATGAATTATGCACTAGACTTGCCTCTAAAAGAGGAATTTTCCAAGACAGCTCTATTCAGTCCAGTCTGTTTAGCTGACAGCTGTCCATCAGGCAAGACAACTGCATGTTATTTGTGGAGACTTATACAGACTGGCACAGCATCTTCAGAACTATGTGGGAATCTTTGCAGCCACCTGACTTTGGCAGCCATCATTCCCACAAAGACTTCTTAAATTTCAGGTTGTCCTGGATGCTGAATGTCTAATAACCTCTGGGCCTGTTATTCACCAAGAGCTGTTCCTTCTCCTTGCAGCTGGGAACAACAGCTGAAGGACAGACTGTGCTGGAAAGCAAAAAGTATAATTACAGTTGAATTCCAGCTTCCACTAGAGATCCTCCTTCTCAACTTTCAGTACAATCCTGATAATTGTGTAGGGAGCTCTACTTCTTTGCAAATAGATGGATGTACCTTCAGCTGTATTTCAAAGGTTAAGTACCTTTTCCAAGTACTGCTGCCTCCTGTTGAGGTTGTCCTGTAATTGTCTGTGGAAGGGTTGAGCAAGAGCTTTAATGTGGCTTCATTTTATTGAGAAACCACTATCTCTAAAAATACATTTGGCGAGCAATAGTGTGCTTCAAGGTTAAAGCTTTCCCCTCTGGTTAAAAAGGAGTTTTCATTCAAAGAGCCTTTAGGAGACGTGGAATCACCTCTTACAGTGCTCAGATAAATGTTATGACATAAATCATAAATCACATAGGCATAAAGCTTATGAGTCTTCATGTCTAATATAATTAAATATATTGAAATCTCGAAGAAAAGCACAATGCTTAGAGCTGCTCTGCTGGTTTTTGTTAAAGTTAGTGACCTACTTCCTTATCTCGTTCATTTTTCTCACAGTTCCACGCCAGCCTGGAGTGAGCAATAATCTGTTAGAAATACTTGAAATTGAAAGAGGGATTACTGCCGATGAATTTGAAGCAAATGATGACCCAGGTAAAGACCATGTCTCCTATTCAGGGCCTAGGGTTTAGGACTTTCTGATTTCTTGGGAGTTGATACATTTTTACATGACTCCTACATCTTAAGCCGCTTGTTTTAACTACATGTTGTAAAAAGAAAAAAAACCCAAACCACTGCCTATGTGAACCTTTATAATAAGTTTTATTTCCTAACAGATTTAGCACAAAAATAGTATGAAGTGTTAATAATAAAAGTGTTCTTTTTGTTGTTTAAATATTTTTTCAGATTCTTTTTCTGGGGCTCCTTCTTCTACATTTAATTTTCATATTTACTTGCTAGTGTCAGCCATATGGGAAATTAAAAACCAAAACAATCCAAACACTTTTTTTTTTTTGTGACCTCCTGCTCTGTTCTGCCAGGTGTGCTGGTACACAGCTGTAATTTTGATAGTGGACTGTGTGGATGGATCAAGGACAAAGATGATGACTTGCACTGGGAACCAGTGAGAGATGGGTCAGGTAAGTTGACTGTGTATGATCACTGTGTATGATCCTGCAGCTGCAGAACCACCCAGGCTTGAGGTTGATGATGGTTCCTGCATTAGAACAAATTACACAACTTCTGTTCCCTTTAGTTCCGGGATGTATTTCACACCCCTTCTGTGTATAAAAATCAAAACTGAGGATTCCCAGCATGAAAGAGCAATTGAAAACTTGCACTTTTATCATAGCTGTTATCTTTAAAATAGGAATGTCTCTGAAGGAATAGTAAATGTATTCAGCAAAAGTCTATCTTTCTTAAAAGAATATGAAAGAACAAAAACATGAACTTGAGAACAACTTTTATTTATGGTGAAACCAAGCTTATTTTTCAAACTACCATGTTAACATAATTATTTCTCTATCACTAGCAAAATTATAGAAAGTGCTAGAAATAGTCTTTGTTCTGTTGCCAAATATAATGTTCTAGATTAACCTCTCGGTTTGATTTTATTGAATTTTACTCCAAGCCGCAGCAATCTGTATGTAGAAAAAATGTTAAGTAACTGGAACACGGAGAAGTTAAATGCTCATATGCAGAGGCTTCTGAAGATGGGATTGTTTGAGATGGTAAAAAGTGACCTTACAAAGAACATTATAGAGGAGTGTGTACTAGCAGTTTTCAGAGTAGGAGAGAACTGGCATCGGCACTGCTGGTCAGCTGAAGCAACAATCCTTCCCCTCACACACCTCTGCTGTCCCAGGAGAAGTGCACATCCACACTGCTGGAAGCTGTGTGTATTCTGTCCCCTGTTGACTTTACTGTATGGCACTGAGAGGTTGGCTGTCCTTGCCTGTGGACCCTTCCCCCAGCAGTGCTTGCCCCACGGTGCCGGGGATTAGACACACATCCCTGGCTCCCCGTAATGATGGGATTACTTCATATCCAGAAGAGCAGCCTTTGAAGTGCACAATGCTCACATTATGTGAGGGGATGGCAGACTGAGGAAGGAACCACGCTCTCAGGCGGTAAAATGTTATAGGTTAAGATGAGGGAGGGTGAGGGCACTGAGAGCCATTTTCCTTATGCACCACCTCATCGCAGATGTCTGTCCTTATGCTGCCAGTGATGAGACAGTCATTTGTCACCGCAGCAGGTGACCTGGCACCTTTTCCAGGCTGTTTAGCTCGCAAAGTGGAAGTGCTGTCTTCACTTGCTGGGCAGGCCCCCTCCCCACACACAGGCATGCTCTAGTATTTTGGGTGCTCCTTACGACACTTATAATGTCTTGTGAGAGACTCGGAGAGCAGAGTGCCTTCCTCCTGTAGATGAGAAAACGTGTAGCTGTCTCCTGCTTGCAGACTGGCATTTAAAAAATGATCACACGTAATTCATACCTTTTTTTTTTAAACAATGGCTTTAAAAGTGCTTTCTTTCTAAATCAGTCATTTAAAACATAGTCATTATCTGCACTCAAAAATTGCTGTTAATATATATTAAGTTCCAAAACTATGATTTTTAACTGGCTTTTTTTGTCAGACTTTTCTCTTGTGTTGCTTTCCAGTAGTCAGGGACAAGCTCAGCTTTTTGTTTCCTGTGTATGTTCTGCCGCTGTTGACATAACCTGTTAAAACTAGTCCCTTGAAGTCACCCACCCACTCCCTCCTGTCTGGAATACCTTGTTGCAAGGATTTATTTTCACAGCTCGTTCCTGAGTGTTTGCTTTCACCTTTCAAAGTCTGCTATTTATTGGTTTATCAGAATCTGCATTTTAAAAGGTGCTGTGCTGAAGCCTTATAAGCTTATCTTGCATGCAGAAAATGCTGATTTGAGTGGACCTTTTCCTGCAGGGGCTTGCCTACAGCTACGTTGGCTTTGTGCTTACCTAAATCTGTTTCCTATTGATTGGATTCAGTTACAGTAACTATCTGAAACCAATGCAGTTAATGAGTCAAGTCAGTACTTTTATAGTGATATAATTGTATCTTCAACAAACAGGTACAGTTACTTAAACTCTATTATGCTTATTTTAGCAGTTAGTGACCTTGATGCAAAAACAATACTAAAAAAAAAAATCTAAAAGAATACTCACCAAAAGGCTTTAACAGATGCTGATCTAGGGGCCCAGACAGCAGCATAATACTTTGCTTTATTAAATCTCATTGAGACCTAAATACTTAAAAACCTATGTAGAAGTAGTGAATTGGAGACAAAGTTGGCTTTCCTTTTAAGTGTGTGACAAGCCCTGGTTTAATTGTCATTAAACCTCACAGCTTTTGAGGGAAATCATTGTGACTTTCAAAGAAAAGCTTTTAAAAAGTACGGCTCAGGTTGAATAGTAGCAGGGAGACAATTTAAATAGAAAATATTTTTTTATCCTATAATTGAGTGAAGACTGTGTATGTCAACAATATTACAAACTCCCAATATTTCTACATCATCAGTTTCAACTAAGGAGCCTAAATGCCACCTTTACCCTAAGTTCATTAAAACACTTGGATTTTTTGATTAAGTTCATTAAACTTGGATTTTTGATTAAAAAAAAATCTAAAATCTGATCTCATAAAAGAAAGTATTCTTAGGTTCACTGTAAGATAAGAATTCTTTTACTATTATTTTTTAAAAGTGAACCTTCCTCCATTTAGTAATTTCAGATTTTGAAGTTATCATCCACCTTACAAAAGTTTTAATGAAAAGTGCAAAGAACAAATGCTGGTCTGGATTTCCTCCAAGATGTGAAGTCTCATTTAGTGCAGTTCTGAGTGCCAGTGTGAAGGGTGCCTTTTTTTTATATTTAATGGATGTTGCCATATCTGAGATCCTCAGCTTCTCATGTTCCAAGTGTTTTCTGCAAGGCACCTTTACTTCATACATGATCAGAGATAACGATAGGGTTTTGAATTAAGATGTTTGTTCACCAACAACTTCCCACTGTTAGAGTAGACTTCAGGGTTAACAGCCATGTTGAAATCATTACTTCTTCCAGTTTTCT